>NW_023996384.1:0-45455 GCF_015586225.1 Lucilia sericata | reverse complement strand
TTTTAGGAAATAAAAGTGATCACAGATTTCACTTGTTTTGTCCTATCTCTTATAGTTTTCGAGAAAAACTCCTTTATTTTCACTCAAAAGTCGGTTTTTAGTAGGAAATAAAGATCACAGATTTCACTTGTTTTGTCCTATCTCTTATAGTTTTCGAGAAAAACGTACTTTATTTTCATTCACAAAGTCGGTTTTTAGTAGGAAATAAAAGTGATCACAGATTTCACTTGTTGTTTCACTTGTTTTTCTACTATCTCTTATAGTTTTCGAGAAAACGGACTTTTGTTTCATTCAAAAAGTCGGTTTTTAGTAGAAATAAAAGTGATCACAGATTCACTTTTTTTGTCCTATCTCTTATAGTTTCGAGAAAAACGGACTTTTTGTTTCACGCAAAAAGTCGGTTTTTTAGTAGGAATAAAGTGATCACAGATTTCACTTGTTTTGCTCTATCTCTTATAGTTTTCGAGAAAAAACGGACTTTAGTTTTCACTACAAAAAGATGAGGTTTTAGTGAGGAAATAAAGTGATCACAGATTTCACTTGTTTTTGTCCTATCTCTATATTTTCGAGAAAAAACGGACTTATGTGTTTCACTCAAAAAAGTCGTTTTTAGTAGGAAATAAAAGTGATCACAGATTTCACTTGTTTTTGTCCTATCTCTTATAGTTTTCGAGAAAACGGACTTTATGTTTTCACTCAAAAAGTCGGTTTTTAGTAGGAAATAAAAGTGATCACAGATTTTCACTTGTTTTTGTCCTATCTCTTATAGTTTTCGAGAAAAACGGACTTTATGTTTCATTCAAAAAGTCGGTTTTTTAGAAATAAAAGTGATCACAGATTTCACTTGTTTTTGTCCTATCTCTTATAGTTTTCGAGAAAACGGACTTTTATGTTTCACTCAAAAAGTCGGTTTTTAGTAGGAAATAAAAGTGATCACAGATTTCACTTGTTTTTGTGTCCTATCCTTATAGTTTTCGAGAAAACGGACTTTTGTTTTCACTCAAAAGTCGGTTTTTAGTAGGAATAAAGTGATCACAGATTTCACTTGTTTTTGTCCTATCTCTTATAGTTTCGAGAAAAACGGACTTTTGTTCACTCACAAAAGTCGGTTTTTAGTAGGAATAAAAGTGATCACAGATTTCACTTGTTTTTGTCCTATCTCTTATAGTTTTCGAGAAAAACGTACTTTTATGTTTCACTCAAAAAGTCGGTTTTTAGTAGGAAATAAAGTGATCACAGATTTCACTTGTTTTTGTCCTATCTCTTATAGTTTTCGAGAAAAACGTACTTTTATGTTTCATTCAAAAAGTCGGTTTTTTAGTAGGAAATAAAGTGATCACAGATTTCACTTGTTTTTGTCCTATCTCTTATAGTTTTCGAGAAAAACGACTTTTATGTTTCACTTCAAAAAGTCGGTTTTTAGTAGGAAATAAAGTGATCACAGATTTCACTTGTTTTTGTCCTATCTCTTATAGTTTTCGAGAAAAACGGACTTTTATGTTTCATCAAAAAGTCGGTTTTTAGTAGGAAATAAAAGTGATCACAGATTTCACTTGTTTTTGTCCTATCTCTTATAGTTTTTCGAGAAAAACGTACTCTTATAGTTTTCGATAAAAACGACTTTTATTTTTCACAAAGTCGGTTTTTAGTAGGAAAAAAAGTGATCACAGATTTCACTTGTTTTTGTCCTATCTCTTATAGTTTTCGAGAAAAACGGACTTTTATGTTTTCACTCAAAAAGTCGGTTTTTAGTAGGAAATAAAAGTGATCACAGATTTCACTTGTTTTTGTCCTATCTCTTATAGTTTTCGAGAAAAACGGACTTTTAGTTTCATTCAAAAAGTCGGTTTTTAGTAGGAAATAAAAGTGATCACAGATTTCACTTGTTTTTTCCTATCTCTTATAGTTTTCGAGAAAAACTTTTATGTTTCATCAAAAAGTCGGTTTTTAGTAGGAAATAAAGTGATCACAGATTTCACTTGTTTTTGTCCTATCTCTTAGTTTTCGAGTTTTATCGTTTTTCGAGAAAAACGGACTTTTATGTTTTCACTCAAAAAGTCGGTTTTTAGTAGGAAATAAAAGTGATCACAGATTTCACTTGTTTTTGTCCTATCTCTTATAGTTTTCGAGAAAAACGGAGTTACTTTAATATGTTTCATTCAAAAGTCGGTTTTTATAGGAAATAAAAGTGATCACAGATTTCACTTGCTTTTGGTCCTATCTCTTATAGTTTTCGAGAAAAAACGGACTTTTATGTGTTCACTCAAAAAGTCGGTTTTTGGTAAGAAATAAAAAGTGATCAACAGATTTCACTTGTTTTTTGTTCCTATCTCTTATAGTTTTCGAAGAAAACGGCACTTTTATGTTTTCACCTCAAAAAGTCGTTTTTAGTAGGAAATAAAAGTGATCACAGATTTCACTTGTTTTTGTCCTATCTCTTATAGTTTTCGAGAAAACGGGACTTTATGTTTCACTTCAAAAGTCGGTTTTTAGTAGGAAATTAAAAGTGATCAGCAGATTCACTTGTTTTTGTCCTATCTCTTATAGTTTTTCGAGAAAAAACGGACTTTTATTGTTTCACTCAAAAAGTCGGTTTTTAGGTAGGAAATAAAAAGTGGATCACAGATTTCACTTGTTTTTGTCCTATCTCTTAATAGTTTTTCGAGAAAAACGGACTTTATGTTTCACTCAAAAAGTCGGTTTTAGTAGGAAATAAAAGTGATCACAGATTTCACTTGTTTTGTCCTATCTCTTATAGTTTTCGAGAAAACGGACTTTTTATGTTTCACTCAAAAAGTCGGTTTTTAGTAGGAATAAAAGTGATCACAGATTTCACTTGTTTTTGTCCTATCTCTTATAGTTTTCGAGAAAAACGGACTTTTATGTTTTCACTCAAAAAGTCGGTTTTTAGTAGGAAATAAAAGTGATCACAGATTTCACTTGTTTTTGTCCTTATCTCTTATAGTTTTCGAGAAAACGGACTTTATGTTTCACTCAAAAAGTCGGTTTTTAGTAGGAAATAAAAGTGATCACAGATTTCACTTGTTTTTGTCTATCTCTTATAGTTTCGAGAAAAACGGACTTTTATGTTTCATTCAAAAAGTCGTTTTTAGTAGGAAATAAAAGTGATCACAGATTTCACTTGTTTTTGTCCTATCTCTTATAGTTTTCGAGAAAAACGGACTTTATGTTTTCATCTCAAAAAGTCGGTTTTAGTAGGAAATAAAAGTGATCACAGATTTCACTTGTTTTTGTCCTATCTCTTATAGTTTTCGAGAAAAACGGACTTTTATGTTTTCACTCAAAAAGTCGGTTTTTAGTAGGAAATAAAAGTGATCACAGATTTCACTTGTTTTTGTCCTATTCTCTTATAGTTTTCGAGAAAAACGGACTTTTATGTTTCACTCAAAAAGTCGGTTTTTAGTAGGAAATAAAAGTGATCACAGATTTCACTTGTTTTTGTCCTATCTCTTATAGTTTTCGAGAAAAACGGACTTTATGTTTTCACTCAAAAAGTCGGTTTTTAGTAGGAAATAAAAGTGATCACAGATTTCACTTGTTTTTGTCCTATCTCTTATAGTTTTCGAGAAAAACGGACTTTTATGTTTCATTCAAAAAGTCGGTTTTTAGTAGGAAATAAAAGTGATCACAGATTTTCACTTGTTTTTGTCCTATCTCTTATAGTTTTCGAGAAAAACGGACTTTTATGTTTCACTCAAAAAGTCGGTTTTTAGTAGGAAATAAAGTGATCACAGATTTCACTTGTTTTTGTCCTATCTCTTATAGTTTTCGAGAAAAACGGACTTTATGGTTTCATCTCAAAAAAGTCGTTTTTAGTAGGAAATAAAAGTGATCACAGATTTCACTTGTTTTTTTTCTATCTCTTATAGTTTTCGAGAAAAAACGGACTTTTATGTTTCATTCAAAAAGTCGGGTTTTTAGTAGGAAATAAAAGTGATCACAGATTCATTCACTTGTTTTTGTCCTACGCTTATAAGGTTTTCGAGAAAAACGGACTTTTATGTTTCACTCAAAAAGTCGTTTTGGTAGGAAATAAAAGTGATCACAGATTTCACTTGTTTTTTTCCTATCTCTTATAGTTTTCGAGAAAAACGGACTTTTATGTTTTCACTCAAAAAGTCGGTTTTTAAGTAGGAAATAAAAGTGATCACAGATTTCACTTGTTTTGTCCTATCTCTTATAGTTTTCGAGAAAAACGGACCTTTATGTTTTCACTCAAAAAGTCGGTTTTAGGTAGGAAATAAAAGTGATCACAGATTTCACTTGTTTTTGTCCTATCTCTTATAGTTTTCGAGAAAAACGGACTTTTATGTTTTCACTCAAAAGTCGGTTTTTAGTAGGAAATAAAAGTGATCACAGATTTCACTTGTTTTTGTCCTAATCTCTTATAGTTTTCGAGAAAAACGGACTTTTATGTTTCATTCAAAAAGTCGGTTTTAGTAGGAAATAAAAGTGGATCACAGATTTCACTTGTTTTTGTCCTATCTCTTATAGTTTCGAGAAAAACGGACTTTTATGTTTTCACTCAAAAAGTCGTTTTTAGTAGGAAATAAAAGTGATCACAGGATTTCACTTGTTTTTGTCCTATCTCTTATAGTTTTCGAGAAAAACGGACTTTATGTTTCACTCAAAAAGTCGGTTTTTAGTAGGAAATAAAAGTGATCACAGATTTCACTTGTTTTTGTCCTATCTCTTATAGTTTTCGAGAAAAACGGACTTTTATGTTTTCACTCAAAAAGTCGGTTTTTAGTAGGAAATAAAAGTGATCACAGATTTCACTTGTTTTTGTCCTATCTCTTATAGTTTTCGAGAAAAACGGACTTTATGTTTTCACTCAAAAAGTCGGTTTTAGTAGGAAATAAAAGTGATCACAGATTTCACTTGTTTTGTCCTATCTCTTATAGTTTTCGAGAAAAACGGACTTTTATGTTTCATTCAAAAAGTCGGTTTTTAGTAGGAAATAAAAGTGATCACAGATTTCACTTGTTTTGTCCTATCTCTTATAGTTTTCGAGAAAAACGGACTTTTATGTTTTCACTCAAAAAGTCGGTTTTAGTAGGAAATAAAAGTGATCACAGATTTCACTTGTTTTTGTCCTATCTCTTATAGTTTTCGAGAAAAACGGACTTTTATGTTTCACTTCAAAAAAGTCGGTTTTAGTAGGAAATAAAAGTGATCACAGATTTCACTTGTTTTTGTCCTATCTCTTATAGTTTTCGAGAAAAACGGACTTTATGTTTTCACTTCAAAAAAGTCGGTTTTTAGTAGGAAATAAAAGTGATCACAGATTTCACTTGTTTTGTCCTATCTCTTATAGTTTTCGAGAAAAACGGACTTTATGTTTTCACTCAAAAAGTCGGTTTTAGTAGGAAATAAAAGTGATCACAGATTTCACTTGTTTTTGTCCTATCTTCTTATAGTTTTCGAGAAAAACGGACTTTTATGTTTCACTCAAAAGTCGGTTTTTAGTAGGAAATAAAAGTGATCACAGATTTCACTTGTTTTTGTCCTATCTCTTATAGTTTTCGAGAAAAATGGACCTTTATGTTTCACTCAAAAAGTCGGTTTTTAGTAGGAAATAAAAGTGATCACAGATTTCACTTGTTTTTGTCCTATCTCTTATAGTTTTTCGAGAAAAACGGACTTTATGTTTCATTCAAAAAGTCGGTTTTTAGTAGGAAATAAAAGTGATCACAGATTTCACTTGTTTTTGGTCCTATCTCTTATAGTTTTCGAGAAAAACGGACTTTTATGTTTTCACTCAAAAAGTCGGTTTTTAGTAGGAAATAAAAGTGATCACAGATTTCACTTGTTTTGTCCTATCTCTTATAGTTTTCGAGAAAAACGGACTTTATGTTTCATTCAAAAAGTCGGTTTTTAGTAGGAATAAAAGTGATCACAGATTTCACTTGTTTTTGTCCTATCTCTTATAGTTTTCGAGAAAAACGGACTTTTATGTTTACTCAAAAAGTCGGTTTTTAGTAGGAAATAAAAGTGATCACAGATTTCACTTGTTTTTGTCCTATCTCTTATAGTTTTCGAGAAAAACGGACTTTATGTTTCACTCAAAAAGTCGTTTTTAGTAGGAAATAAAAGTGATCACAGATTTCACTTGTTTTTGTCCTATCTCTTATAGTTTCGAGAAAAACGGACTTTTATGTTTCACTTCAAAAAGTCGGTTTTTAGTAGGAAATAAAAGTGATCACAGATTTCACTTGTTTTTGTCCTATCTCTTATAGTTTTCGAGAAAAACGGACTTTTATGTTTCACTCAAAAAGTCGGTTTTTAGTAGGAAATAAAAGTGATCACAGATTTCACTTGTTTTGTCCTATCTCTTATAGTTTTCGAGAAAAACGGACTTTTATGTTTCACTCAAAAAGTCGGTTTTTAGTAGGAAATAAAAGTGATCACAGATTTCACTTGTTTTTGTCCTATCTCTTATAGTTTTCGAGAAAAACGGACTTTTATGTTTCACTCAAAAAGTCGGTTTTTAGTAGGAAATAAAAGTGATCACAGATTTCACTTGTTTTTGTCCTATCTCTTATAGTTTTCGAGAAAAACGGACTTTTATGTTTCACTCAAAAAGTCGGTTTTTAGTAGGAAATAAAAGTGATCACAGATTTCACTTGTTTTTGTCCTATCTCTTATAGTTTTCGAGAAAAACGGACTTTTATGTTTCACTCAAAAAGTCGGTTTTAGTAGGAAATAAAAGTGATCACAGATTTCACTTGTTTTTGTCCTATCTCTTATAGTTTCGAGAAAAACGGACTTTTATGTTTTCACTCAAAAAGTCGGTTTTAGTAGGAAATAAAAGTGATCACAGATTTCACTTGTTTTTGTCCTATCTCTTATAGTTTTCGAGAAAAACGGACTTTTATGTTTCACTCAAAAAGTCGGTTTTTAGTAGGAATAAAAGTGATCACAGATTTCACTTGTTTTTGTCCTATCTCTTATAGTTTTCGAGAAAAAACGGACTTTTATGTTTTCACTCAAAAAGTCGGTTTTAGTAGGAAATAAAAGTGATCACAGATTTCACTTGTTTTTGTCCTATCTCTTATAGTTTTCGAGAAAAACGGACTTTTATGTTTTCACTCAAAAAGTCGGTTTTTAGTAGGAAATAAAGAGTGATCACAGATTTCACTTGTTTTTGTCCTATCTCTTATAGTTTTCGAGAAAAACGGACTTTATGTTTCACTCAAAAAGTCGGTTTTTAGTAGGAAATAAAGAGTGATCACAGATTTCACTTGTTTTTGTCCTATCTCTTATAGTTTTCGAGAAAAACGGACTTTTATGTTTTCACTCAAAAAGTCGGTTTTTAGTAGGAAATAAAGTGATCACAGATTTCACTTGTTTTTGTCCTATCTCTTATAGTTTTCGAGAAAAACGGACTTTTAATGTTTTCACTCAAAATAGTCGGTTTTTAGTAGGAAATAAGAAGTGATCACAGATTTCACTTGTTTTTGTCCTATCTCTTATAGTTTTCGAGAAAAACGGACTTTATGTTTCACTCAAAAAGTCGGTTTTAGTAGGAAATAAAAGTGATCACAGATTTCACTTGTTTTTGTCCTATCTCTTATAGTTTTCGAGAAAAACGGACTTTATGTTTTCACTCAAAAAGTCGGTTTTTAGTAGGAAATAAAAGTGATCACAGATTTCACTTGTTTTGTCCTATCTCTTATAGTTTTCGAGAAAAACGGACTTTTATGTTTCACTCAAAAAGTCGGTTTTTGGTAGGAAAATAAAAGTGATCACAGATTTCACTTGTTTTGTCCTATCTCTTATAGTTTCGAGAAAAACGGACTTTTATGTTTTCACTCAAAAAGTCGGTTTTTAGTAGGAAATAAAAGTGATCACAGATTTCACTTGTTTTTGTCTATCTCTTATAGTTTTCGAGAAAAACGGACTTTTATGTTTCATTCAAAATATCGTTTTTAGTAGGAATAAAAGTGATCACAGATTTCACTTGTTTTGTCCTATCTCTTATAGTTTTCGAGAAAACGGACCTTTTATGTTTTCACTCAAAAAATATCGTTTTTAGGTAGGAAATAAAGTGATCACAGATTTCACTTGTTTTTGTCCTAATCTCTTATAGTTTTCGAGAAAAACGGACTTTTATGTTTTCACTCAAAAAGTCGGTTTTTGGTAGGAATAAAGTGATCACAGATTTCACTTGTTTTTTCCTATCTCTTATAGTTTTCGAGAAAAACGGACTTTTATGTTTTCACTCAAAAAGTCGGTTTTTAGTAGGAAATAAAGTGATCACAGATTTCACTTGTTTTTGTCCTATCTCTTATAGTTTTCGAGAAAAACGGACTTTTATGTTTTCAAAAGTCGGTTTTTGTAGGAAATAAAAGTGATCACAGATTTCACTTGTTTTTTCCTATCTCTTATAGTTTTCGAGAAAAACGGACTTTTATGTTTTCACTCAAAAAGTCGGTTTTTAGGTAAAATAAAAGTGATCACAGATTTCACTTGTTTTTTCCTATCTCTTATAGTTTTCGAGAAAAACGGACTTTTATGTTTTCACTCAAAAAGTCGGTTTTTAGTAGGAAATAAAAGTGATCACAGATTTCACTTGTTTTTGTCCTATCTCTTATAGTTTTCGAGAAAAACGGACTTTTATGTTTTCATCAAAAAGTCGGTTTTTAGTAGGAAATAAAAGTGATCACAGATTTCACTTGTTTTTTCCTATCTCTTATAGTTTTCGAGAAAAACGGACTTTTATGTTTCACTCAAAAAGTCGGTTTTTAGTAGGAAATAAAAGTGATCACAGATTTCACTTGTTTTTTCCTATCTCTTATAGTTTTCGAGAAAAACGGACTTTTATGTTTTCACTCAAAAAGTCGGTTTTTAGTAGGAAATAAAAGTGATCACAGATTTCACTTGTTTTTGTCCTATCTCTTATAGTTTTCGAGAAAAACGGACTTTTATGTTTCACTTCAAAAAGTCGGTTTTTAGTAGGAAATAAAAGTGATCACAGATTTCACTTGTTTTTTCCTATCTCTTATAGTTTTCGAGAAAAACGGACTTTTATGTTTTCACTCAAAAAGTCGGTTTTTAGTAGGAAATAAAAGTGATCACAGATTTCACTTGTTTTTGTATCTCTTATAGTTTTCGAGAAAAACGGACTTTTATGTTTTCACTCAAAAAGTCGGTTTTTAGTAGGAATAAAAGTGATCACAGATTTCACTTGTTTTGTCCTATCTCTTATAGTTTTCGAGAAAAAACGGACTTTTATGTTTCACTCAAAAAGTCGGTTTTTAGTAGGAAATAAAAGTGATCACAGATTTCACTTGTTTTTGTCCTATCTCTTATAGTTTTCGAGAAAAACGGACTTTATGTTTTCACTCAAAAAGTCGGTTTTTAGTAGGAAATAAAGTGATCACAGATTTCACTTGTTTTTGTCCTATCTCTTATAGTTTTCGAGAAAAACGGACTTTTATGTTTTCACTCAAAAAGTCGGTTTTTAGTAGGAAATAAAAGTGATCACAGATTTCACTTGTTTTTGTCCTATCTCTTATAGTTTTCGAGAAAAACGGACTTTTATGTTTCACTCAAAAAGTCGGTTTTTAGTAGGAAATAAAAGTGATCACAGATTTCACTTGTTTTTGTCCTATCTCTTATAGTTTTCGAGAAAAACGGACTTTTATGTTTCAGCTCAAAAAGTCGGTTTTTAGTAGGAAATAAAAGTGATCACAGATTTCACTTGTTTTTGTCCTATCTCTTATAGTTTTCGAGAAAAACGGACTTTTATGTTTCACTCAAAAAGTCGGTTTTTAGTAGGAAATAAAAGTGATCACAGATTTCACTTGTTTTTGTCCTATCTCTTATAGTTTTCGAGAAAAACGGACTTTTATGTTTCACTCAAAAAGTCGGTTTTTAGTAGGAAATAAAAGTGATCACAGATTTCACTTGTTTTTGTCCTATCTCTTATAGTTTTCGAGAAAAACGGACTTTTATGTTTCACTCAAAAGTCGGTTTTAGTAGGAAATAAAAGTGATCACAGATTTCACTTGTTTTGTCCTATCTCTTATAGTTTTCGAGAAAAACGGACTTTATGTTTTCACTCAAAAAGTCGGTTTTAGTAGGAAAAATAAGAAGTGATCACAGATTTCACTTGTTTTTGTCCTATCTCTTATAGTTTTCGAGAAAAACGGACTTTAGTTTTCATATCAAAAAGATCGATTTTTAGTAGGAATAAAGTAGTGATCACAGATTTCACTTGTTTTTGTCCTATCTCTTATAGTTTTCGAGAAAAACGGACTTTATGTTTCACTCAAAATATCGATTTTTAGTAGGAAAAGTAAAGTGATCACAGATTTCACTTGTTTTTGTCTATCTCTTATAGTTTTCGAGAAAAAACGGACTTTATGTTTTCACTCAAAATATCGATTTTAGTAGGAAATAAGAGTGATCACAGATTCACTTGTTTTTGTCCTATCTCTTATAGTTTTCGAGAAAAACGGACTTTATGTTTTCACTCAAAAAGATCGATTTTTAGTAGGAAATAAGTAAGTGATCACAGATTTCACTTGTTTTTGTCCTATCTCTTATAGTTTTCGAGAAAAAACGGACTTTAAGTTTTCATATCAAAAAGTCAAATTTTGAGTAGGAAAAAGTAAGTGATCACAGATTTCACTTGTTTTGTCCTCATCTCTTAATAGTTTTCGAGAAAAACGGACTTTATGTTTTCATCTAAAAATATCGATTTTTTAGTAGGAAAAAAGTAGTGATCACAGATTTCAACTTGTTTTGCCTGCCTATCTCTTATAGTTTTCGAGAAAAACGGACTTAAAGTTTTCATATAAAATATCGATTTTTAGTAGGAAAAAGTTAGTGATCACAGATTTCACTTGTTTTGTCCTATCTCTTATAGTTTCGAGAAAAACGGACTTAAATGTTTCATATAAAATATCGATTTTAGTAGAAAAAGTAGTGATCACAGATTCACTTTTTTCCTCTATCTCTTATAGTTTTCGAGAAAAAACGGACTTAAGTTTTCATATAAAATATCGATTTTAGTAGGGAAAAAGGTAGTGATCACAGATTTCACTTGTTTTTGTCCTATCTTTATAGTTTTCGAGAAAAACGGACTTTTAAGTTTTCATATAAAATATCGATTTTTAGTAGGAAATAAAAGTGATCACAGATTTCACTTGTTTTTGTCCTATCTCTTATAGTTTTCGAGAAAAACGGACTTTTATGTTTTCACTCAAAAAGTCGGTTTTAGTAGGAAATAAAAGTGATCACAGATTTCACTTGTTTTGTCCTATCTCTTATAGTTTTCGAGAAAAACGGACTTTATGTTTCACTCAAAAAGTCGGTTTTTAGTAGGAAATAAAAGTGATCACAGATTTCACTTGTTTTTGTCCTATCTCTTATAGTTTTCGAGAAAAAACGGACTTTTATGTTTCACTCAAAAAGTCGGTTTTTAGTAGGAAATAAAAGTGATCACAGATTTCACTTGTTTTTGTCCTATCTCTTATAGTTTTCGAGAAAAACGGACTTTTATGTTTCACTCAAAAAGTCGGTTTTTAGTAGGAAATAAAAGTGATCACAGATTTCACTTGTTTTTGTCCTATCTCTTATAGTTTTCGAGAAAACGGACTTTTATGTTTCATTCAAAAATGTCGGTTTTAGTAGGAAAATAAAGTGATCACAGATTTCACTTGTTTTGTCCTATCTCTTATAGTTTTCGAGAAAAACGGACTTTTATGTTTTCATCTCAAAAAGTCGGTTTTTAGTAGGAATAAAGTGATCACAGATTTCACTTGTTTTTGTCCTATCTCTTAATAGTTTTCGAGAAAAACGGACTTTTATTTTTCATTCAAAAAGTCGGTTTTAGTAGGAAATAAAAGTGATCACAGATTTCACTTGTTTTTGTCCTATCTCTTATAGTTTTCGAGAAAAACGGACTTTTATGTTTTCACTCAAAAAGTCGGTTTTTAGTAGGAAATAAAAGTGATCACAGATTTCACTTGTTTTTGTCCTATCTCTTATAGTTTTCGAGAAAAACGGACTTTATGTTTCATTCAAAAAGTCGGTTTTAGTAGGAAATAAAAGTGATCACAGATTTCACTTGTTTTTTCCTATCTCTTATAGTTTCGAGAAAAACGGACGTTTATGTTTTCACTCAAAAAAGTCGGTTTTTAGTAGGAAAATAAAAGTGATCACAGATTTCACTTGTTTTTGTCATCTCTTATAGTTTTCGAGAAAAAACGGACTTTTATGTTTCACTCAAAAAATCGGTTTTTAGTAGGAATAAAAGTGGATCACAGATTTCACTTGTTTTTGCCTATCTCTTATAGTTTTCGAGAAAAAACGGACCTTTTATGTTTTCACTCAAAAAGTATGTTTTTAGGTAAGGAAATAAAAGTGATCACAGATTTCACTTGTTTTTGTCCTTATCTCTTATAGTTTTCGAGAAAAACGGACTTTATGTTTTCACTCAAAAAAGTCGGTTTTTAGTAGGAAATAAAGTGATCACAGATTTCACTTGTTTTTGTCCTATCTCTTATAGTTTTCGAGAAAAACGGGACTTTTATGTTTTCACTTCAAAAATATCGTTTTAGTAGGAAATAAAAGTGATCACAGATTTCACTTGTTTTTCCTATCTCTTATAGTTTTCGAGAAAAACGGACTTTTATGTTTTCACTCAAAAAGTCGGTTTTTAGTAGGAAATAAAAGTGATCACAGATTTCACTTGTTTTTGTCCTATCTCTTATAGTTTTCGAGAAAAACGGACTTTTATGTTTCATCAAAATATCGGTTTTAGTAGGAAAATAAAGTGATCACAGATTTCACTTGTTTTTGTCCTATCTCTTATAGTTTTCGAGAAAAACGGACTTTATGTTTTCACTCAAAAAGTCGGATTTTTAGTAGGAAAATAAGTGATCACAGATTTCACTTGTTTTTGTCCTATCTCTTATAGTTTTCGAGAAAAACGGACTTTTATGTTTTCACTCAAAAAGTCGGTTTTTAGTAGGAAATAAAAGTGATCACAGATTTCACTTGTTTTTGTCCTATCTCTTATAGTTTTCGAGAAAAACGGACTTTTATGTTTCACTCAAAAAGTCGGTTTTTAGTAGGAAATAAAGAGTGATCACAGATTTCACTTGTTTTTTGTCCTATCTCTTATAGTTTTCGAGAAAAACGGACTTTTATGTTTTCACTCAAAAAGTCGGTTTTTAGGTAGGAAATAAAAGTGATCACAGATTTCACTTGTTTTTGTCCTATCTCTTATAGTTTTCGAGAAAAACGGACTTTTATGTTTTCACTCAAAAAGTCGGTTTTAGTAGGAAATAAAAGTGATCACAGATTTCACTTGTTTTTGTCCTATCTCTTATAGTTTTCGAGAAAAACGGAGTTTTATGTTTCATTCAAAAAGTCGGTTTTTAGGAGGAAATAAAAGTGATCACAGATTTCACTTGTTTTTTTCCTATCTCTTATAGTTTTCGAGAAAAACGGACTTTTATTTTCACTCAAAAGTCGGTTTTTGGTAGAAATAAAGTGATCAAGATTTCACTTGTTTTTGTCCTATCTCTTATGTTTTCGAGAAAAACGACTTTTATGTTTCACTCAAAAAGTCGGTTTTTAGTAGGAATAAAAGTGATCACAGATTTCACTTGTTTTTGTCCTATCTCTTATAGTTTTCGAGAAAAACGGACTTTTATGTTTTCATATAAAATATCGATTTTTAGTAGGAAAAGTAAGTGATCACAGATTTCACTTGTTTTCCGTCCTATCTCTTATAGTTTTCGAGAAAAACGGGACTTTATGTTTCCATAATAAAATATCGATTTTTAGTAGGAAAAAGTAGTGATCACAGATTCACTTGTTTTCCTCCTATCTCTTATAGTTTTCGAGAAAAACGTACTTAAGTTTTCTATTAAAATAGTCGGTTTTAGTAGGAAAAAGTAGTGATCACAGATTTCACTTGTTTTTCCTCCTATTCTTATAGTTTTCGAGAAAAAACGGACTTAATGTTTTCACTATAAATAGTCGGATTTTTAGTAGGGAAAAAGTATGATCACAGATTTCACTTGTTTTGCCTATCTCTATAGTTTTCGAGAAAAAACCGGACTTTTATGTTTTCACTCAAAATATCGATTTTTAGTAGGAAAAAAGTAGTGATCAAGATTTCACTTGTTTTTGTCCTATCTCTTATAGTTTTCGAGAAAAACGGACTTTATGTTTCACTCAAAAAGTCGGTTTTTAGTAGGAAATAAAAGTGATCACAGATTTCACTTGTTTTTGTCCTATCTCTTATAGTTTTCGAGAAAAACGGACTTTTATGTTTCACTCAAAAAGTCGGTTTTTAGTAGGAAATAAAAGTGATCACAGATTTCACTTGTTTTTGTCCTATCTCTTATAGTTTTCGAGAAAAACGGACTTTTATGTTTCACTCAAAAAGTCGGTTTTTAGTAGGAAATAAAAGTGATCACAGATTTCACTTGTTTTTGTCCTATCTCTTATAGTTTTCGAGAAAAACGGACTTTTATTTTCATTCAAAAAGTCGAGTTTTAGTAGGAAAATAAAAGTGATCACAGATTTCACTTGTTTTGTCCTATCTCTTATAGTTTCGAGAAAAACGGACTTTTATGTTTCACTCAAAAAAGTCGGTTTTAGTAGGAAAATAAAAGTGATCACAGATTTCACTTGTTTTTGTCCTATCTCTTATAGTTTTCGAGAAAAAACGGACTTTTATGTTTTCATTCAAAAAGTCGGTTTTTAGTAGGAAATAAAAGTGATCACAGATTTCACTTGTTTTTGTCCTATCTCTTATAGTTTTCGAGAAAAACGGACTTTTATGTTTCACTCAAAAAGTCGGTTTTTAGTAGGAAATAAAAGTGATCACAGATTTCACTTGTTTTTGTCCTATCTCTTATAGTTTTCGAGAAAAACGGACTTTATGTTTTCACTCAAAAGTCGGTTTTTAGTAGGAAATAAAAGTGATCACAGATTTCACTTGTTTTTGTCCTATCTCTTATAGTTTTCGAGAAAAAACGGACTTTTATGTTTTCACTCAAAAAGTCGGTTTTTAGTAGGAAATAAAAGTGATCACAGATTTCACTTGTTTTTGTCCTATCTCTTATAGTTTTCGAGAAAAAACGGACTTTTATGTTTTCACTCAAAAAGTCGGTTTTTAGTAGGAAATAAAAGTGATCACAGATTTCACTTGTTTTTGTCCTATCTCTTATAGTTTTCGAGAAAAACGGACTTTTATGTTTTCATCAAAAAGTCGGTTTTTAGTAGGAAATAAAAGTGATCACAGATTTCACTTGTTTTTGTCCTATCTCTTATAGTTTTCGAGAAAACGGACTTTTATTTTCATCAAAAAGTCGGTTTTTAGTAGGAATAAAGTGATCACTTTTATGTTTCACTCAAAGTCGGTTTTTAGTAGGATAAAAGTGATCACAGATTTCACTTGTTTTTGTCCTATCTCTTATAGTTTTCGAGAAAAACGGACTTTTATGTTTCATCAAAAAGTCGGTTTTTAGTAGGAAATAAAAGTGATCACAGATTTCACTTGTTTTTGTCCTATCTCTTATAGTTTTCGAGAAAACTGTACTTTTTTAGTAGGAAATAAAAGTGATCACAGATTTCACTTGTTTTTGTCCTATCTCTTATAGTTTTCGAGAAAAACGGACTTTAATGTTTTCACTCAAAAAGTCGGTTTTTAGTAGGAAATAAAAGTGGATCACAGATTTCACTTGTTTTTGTCCTATCTCTTATAGTTTTCGAGAAAAACGGACTTTTATGTTTCATTCAAAAAGTCGGTTTTTTAGTAGGAAATAAAAGTGATCACAGATTTCACTTGTTTTGTCCTAGCTCTTATAGTTTTCGCAGAAAACGGACTTTTATGTTTTCATCAAAAAGTCGGTTTTAGTAGGAAATAAAAGTGATCACAGATTTCACTTGTTTTTGTCCTATCTCTTATATTTTCGAGAAAAACGGACTTTATGTTTCATCAAAATAGTCGGTTTTAGTAGGAAAATAAAAGTGATCACAGATTTCACTTGTTTTTGTCCTATCTCTTATAGTTTCGAGAAAAAAACGGACTTTATGTTTTCACTCAAATTCGATTTTTAGTAGGAAAAAAGTATGATCACAGATTTCACTTGTTTTTGTCCTATCTCTTATAGTTTTCGAGAAAAACGGACTTTAAGTTTTCACTCAAAAGTCGGTTTTTAGTAGGAAATAAAAGTGATCACAGATTTCACTTGTTTTTGTCCTATCTCTTATAGTTTTTCGAGAAAAACGGACTTTTATGTTTCACTTCAAAAAGTCGGTTTTTAGTAGGAAATAAAAGTGATCACAGATTTCACTTGTTTTGTCCTATCTCTTATAGTTTTCGAGAAAAACGGACTTTTATGTTTCACTCAAAAAGTCGGTTTTTAGTAGGAAATAAAAGTGATCACAGATTTCACTTGTTTTTGTCCTATCTCTTATAGTTTTCGAGAAAAACGGACTTTATGTTTCATTCAAAAAGTCGGTTTTTAGTAGGAAATAAAAGTGATCACAGATTTCACTTGTTTTGTCCTATCTCTTATAGTTTTCGAGAAAAACGGACTTTTATGTTTCACTCAAAAAGTCGGTTTTTAGTAGGAAATAAAAGTGATCACAGATTTCACTTGTTTTTGTCCTATCTCTTATAGTTTTCGAGAAAAACGGACTTTATGTTTCACTCAAAATAGTCGGATTTTTAGTAGGAAAAGTAAAAGTGATCACAGATTTCACTTGTTTTTGTCCTATCTCTTATAGTTTTCGAGAAAAACGGACTTTTATGTTTCAATCAAAAAGTCGGATTTTTAGTAGGAAAAGTAAAAGTGATCACAGATTTCACTTGTTTTTGTCCTATCTCTTATAGTTTTCGAGAAAAACGGACTTTTATGTTTTCACTCAAAAGATCGTTTTTAGTAGGAAAAAGTAAAGTGATCACAGATTTCACTTGTTTTTGTCCTATCTCTTATAGTTTTCGAGAAAAACGGACTTTATGTTTTCATTCAAAAAGTCGGTTTTTAGTAGGAAAATAAAGTGATCACAGATTTCACTTGTTTTTGTCCTATCTCTTATAGTTTTCGAGAAAAACGGACTTTATGTTTTCACTCAAATAGTCGGATTTTAGTAGGAAAAGTAGTGATCACAGATTTCACTTGTTTTTGTCCTATCTCTTATAGTTTTCGAGAAAAACGGACTTTTATGTTTCATTCAAAAAGTTCGGTTTTTAAGTGAAATAAAAGTGATCACAGATTTCACTTGTTTTTTGTCCTATCTCTTATAGTTTTCGAGAAAAACGGACTTTTATGTTCACTCAAAAAGTCGGTTTTTAGTAGGAAATAAAAGTGATCACAGATTTCACGTGTTTTTGTCCTATCTCTTATAGTTTTCGAGAAAAACGGACTTTTATGTTTTCACTCAAAAGTCGGTTTTTAGTAGGAAATAAAAGTGATCACAGATTCACTTGTTTTTGTCCTATTTCTTATAGTTTTCGAGAAAAACGGACTTTTATTTCATTCAAAAGTCGGTTTTTAGTAGGAAATAAAAGTGATCACAGATTTCACTTGTTTTTTTGTCCTATCTCTTATAGTTTTCGAGAAAAACGGACTTTTATGTTTCACTCAAAAAGTCGGTTTTTAGTAGGAAATAAAGTGATCACAGATTTCACTTGTTTTTGTCCTATCTCTTATAGTTTTCGAGAAAAACGGACTTTTATGTTTTCACTTCAAATAGTCGATTTTTAGTAGGAAAAAGTAGTGATCACAGATTTCACTTGTTTTTGTCCTATCTCTTATAGTTTTCGAGAAAAACGGACTTTTATGTTTCACTCAAAATATCGAGTTTTTAGTAGGAAAAAAGTAGTGATCACAGATTTCACTTGTTTTTTGTCCTATCTCTTATAGTTTTTCGAGAAAAACGGACTTTATAGTTTCACTCAAAATATCGATTTTAGTAGGAAAAAGTAGGATCACAGATTTCACTTGTTTTGTCCTATTCTCTTATAGTTTTCGAGAAAAACGGACTTTTAGTTTTCATTAAAAATATCGATTTTAGTAGGAAAAAGTAGTGATCACAGATTTCACTTGTTTTGTCCTATCTCTTATAGTTTTCGAGAAAACGGACTTTATGTTTCACTCAAAAAGATCGATTTTAGTAGGAAAAAGTAGTGATCACAGATTTCACTTGTTTTTGTCCTATCTCTTATAGTTTTCGAGAAAAACGGACTTTATGTTTCACTCAAAATATCGATTTTAGTAGGAAAAAGTAGTGATCACAGATTTCACTTGTTTTTGTCCTATCTCTTATAGTTTTCGAGAAAAACGGACTTTTATGTTTTCACTCAAAATAGTCGAGTTTTAGTAGGAAAAAGTAAGTGATCACAGATTTCACTTGTTTTTGTCCTATCTCTTATAGTTTTCGAGAAAAACGGACTTTATGTTTTCACTCAAAATAGTCGGTTTTAGTAGGAAAAAGTAAGTGATCACAGATTTCACTTGTTTTTGTCCTATCTCTTATAGTTTTCGAGAAAAACGGACTTTATGTTTCACTTCAAAATAGTCGATTTTTAGTAGGAAAAAGTAGTGATCACAGATTTCACTTGTTTTTGTCCTATCTCTTATAGTTTTCGAGAAAAACGGACTTTATGTTTTCACTCAAAAAGTCGGTTTTAGTAGGAAATAAAAGTGATCACAGATTTCACTTGTTTTTGTCCTATCTCTTATAGTTTTCGAGAAAAACGGACTTTTATGTTTCACTCAAAAAGTCGGTTTTAGTAGGAAAATAAAAGTGATCACAGATTTCACTTGTTTTTGTCCTATCTCTTATAGTTTTCGAGAAAAACGGACTTTTATTTTTCACTCAAAAAGTCGGTTTTAGTAGGAAAATAAGTGATCACAGATTTCACTTGTTTTTGTCCTATCTCTTATAGTTTTCGAGAAAAACGGACTTTTATGTTTCACTCAAAAAGTCGGTTTTAGTAGGAAAAGTAGTGATCACAGATTTCACTTGTTTTTGTCCTATCTCTTATAGTTTCGAGAAAAACGGACTTTATGTTTTCACTCAAAATATCGGTTTTTAGTAGGAAATAAAGTGATCACAGATTTCACTTGTTTTTGTCCTATCTCTTATAGTTTTCGAGAAAAACGGACTTTTATGTTTCACTCAAAAAGTCGGTTTTAGTAGGAAATAAAGAGTGATCACAGATTTCACTTGTTTTTGTCCTATCTCTTATAGTTTTCGAGAAAAACGGACTTTATGTTTCACTCAAAAAGTCGGTTTTTAGTAGGAAATAAAAGTGATCACAGATTTCACTTGTTTTTGTCCTATCTCTTATAGTTTTCGAGAAAAACGGACTTTTATGTTTTCACTCAAAAAGTCGGTTTTTAGTAGGAAAATAAAGTGATCACAGATTTCACTTGTTTTTGTCCTATCTCTTATAGTTTTCGAGAAAAAACGGACTTTATGTTTTCACTCAAAAGATCGGTTTTAGTAGGAAAATAAAGTGATCACAGATTTCACTTGTTTTGTCCTATCTCTTATAGTTTTCGAGAAAAACGGACTTTTATGTTTCACTCAAAAGATCGTTTTAGTAGGAAATAAAGTGATCACAGATTTCACTTGTTTTTGTCCTATCTCTTATAGTTTTCGAGAAAAAACGGACTTTTATGTTTTCACTCAAAAAGTCGGTTTTTAGTAGGAAATAAAAGTGATCACAGATTTCACTTGTTTTTGTCCTATCTCTTATAGTTTTCGAGAAAAACGGACTTTTATGTTTCACTCAAAAAGTCGGTTTTTAGTAGGAAATAAAAGTGATCACAGATTTCACTTGTTTTTGTCCTATCTCTTATAGTTTTCGAGAAAAACGGACTTTTATGTTTCACTCAAAAAGTCGGTTTTTAGTAGGAAATAAAAGTGATCACAGATTTCACTTGTTTTTGTCCTATCTCTTATAGTTTTCGAGAAAAACGGACTTTTATGTTTCATCAAAAAGTCGGTTTTTAGTAGGAAATAAAAGTGATCACAGATTTCACTTGTTTTTGTCCTATCTCTTATAGTTTTCGAGAAAAACGGACTTTTATGTTTCATTCAAAAAGTCGGTTTTTAGTAGGAAATAAAAGTGATCACTTTTATGTTTTCACTCAAAAAGTCGGTTTTTAGTAGGAAATAAAAGTGATCACAGATTTCACTTGTTTTTGTCCTATCTCTTATAGTTTTCGAGAAAAACGTGACTTTTATGTTTCACTCAAAAGATCGGTTTTGAGTAGGAAATAAAGAGTGATCACAGATTTCACTTGTTTTTGTCCTATCTCTATAGTTTTCGAGAAAAACGGACTTATGTTTCACTCAAAAATATCGATTTTTAGTGGAAAAGTAAAGTGATCACAGATTTCACTTGTTTTTGTCCTATCTCTTATAGTTTTCGAGAAAAAACGGACTTTTATGTTCATTAAAAAAGTCGGTTTTTAGTAGGAAAGAAGAAGTGATCACAGATTTCACTTGTTTTGTCCTATCTCTTATAGTTTTCGAGAAAAACGGACTTTATGTTTCACTCAAAAAGTCGATTTTTAGTAGGAAATAAAGTAGTGATCACAGATTTCACTTGTTTTGTCCTATCTCTTATAGTTTCGAGAAAAACGGACTTTTATGTTTCACTCAAAATATCGAGTTTTGAGTAGGAAAAAGTAAAGTGATCACAGATTTCACTTGTTTTTGTCCTATCTCTTATTAGTTTTCGAGAAAAACGGACTTTTATGTTTCACTCAAAAAGTCGGTTTTTAGGTAGGAAAATAAAGTGATCACAGATTTCACTTGTTTTTGTCCTATCCTTATAGTTTTCGAGAAAAAACGGACTTTATGTTTTCACTCAAAAAAGTCGGTTTTTAGTAGGAAATAAATAGTGATCACAGATTTCACTTGTTTTTGTCCTATCTCTTATAGAGTTTTCGAGAAAAACGGACTTTTATGTTTTCACTCAAAAAGTCGGTTTTTAGTAGAAATAAAAGTGATCACAGATTTCACTTGTTTTTGTCCTATCTCTTATAGTTTTCGAGAAAAACGACTTTTATGTTTCACTCAAAAAAGTCGTTTTTAGTAGGGAAAATAAAAGTGATCACAGATTTCACTTGTTTTGTCCTATCTCTTATAGTTTTCGAGAAAAACGGACTTTATTTTCATATCAAAAGAGTCGGTTTTTAGTAGGAAATAAAGTGATCACAGATTTCACTTGTTTTGCTCCTATCTCTTATAGTTTTCGAGAAAAACGGACTTTGATGTTTTCACTCAAAAATAGGTTTTAGTAGGAAAAAGTAGTGATCACAGATTTCACTTGTTTTTGCTCCTATCTCTTATAGTTTTCGAGAAAAACGGACTTTTATGTTTTCACTCAAAAATCGAGTTTTTAGTAGGAAAATAAAAGAGTGATCACAGATTTCACTTGTTTTTGTCCTGATCTCTTATATTTTCGAGAAAAACGGACTTTAGTGTTTCACTCAAAATAGTCGGTTTTAGTAGAGGAAATAAGAGTGATCACAAATTTCACTTGTTTTTGTCTGTATCTCTTATAGTTTTCGAGAAAAACGGACTTTTATGTTTCACTCAAAAAGTCGGGTTTTTAGGAGGAAATAAGAGGTGATCACAGATTTCCTTGTTTGCTCCTATCTCTTATAGTTTTCGAGAAAAAACGGACTTTATGTTTTCACTCAAAAAAGTCGGTTTTAGGTAGGAAAATAAGTGATCACAGATTTCCACTTGTTTTTGTCCTATCTCTTATAGTTTTCGAGAAAAAACGGACTTTTATGTTTTCACTCAAAAAGTCGGTTTTTAGTAGGAAATAAAAGTGATCACAGATTTCACTTGTTTTTGTCCTATCTCTTATAGTTTTCGAGAAAAACGGACTTTATGTTTCACTCAAAAAGTCGGTTTTTAGTAGGAAATAAAAGTGATCACAGATTTCACTTGTTTTTGTCCTATCTCTTATAGTTTTCGAGAAAAAACGGACTTTATGTTTCACTCAAAAAAGTCGGTTTTTAGTAGGAAATAAAAGTGATCACAGATTTCACTTGTTTTTGTCCTATCTCTTATAGTTTTCGAGAAAAACGTACTTTTATGTTTTCACTCAAAAAGTCGGTTTTAGTAGGAAATAAAAGTGATCACAGATTTCACTTGTTTTGTCCTATCTCTTATAGTTTTCGAGAAAAACGGACTTTTATGTTTTCACTCAAAAAGTCGGTTTTTAGTAGGAAATAAAAGTGATCACAGATTTCACTTGTTTTTGTCCTATCTCTTATAGTTTTCGAGAAAAACAGGACTTTATGTTTCACTCAAAAAGTCGGTTTTTAGTAGGAAATAAAAGTGATCACAGATTTCACTTGTTTTTGTCCTATCTCTTATAGTTTTCGAGAAAAACGGACTTTTATGTTTCACTCAAAAAGTCGGTTTTTAGTAGGAAATAAAAGTGATCACAGATTTCACTTGTTTTGTCCTATCTCTTATAGTTTTCGAGAAAAACGGACTTTATGTTTTCACTCAAAAAGTCGGTTTTAGTAGGAAATAAAAGTGATCACAGATTTCACTTGTTTTTGTCCTATCTCTTATAGTTTTCGAGAAAAACGGACTTTCTGTTTCACTCAAAAAGTCGGTTTTTAGTAGGAAATAAAAGTGATCACAGATTTCACTTGTTTTTGTCCTATCTCTTATAGTTTTCGAGAAAAACGGACTTTTATGTTTTCACTCAAAAAGTCGGTTTTTAGTAGGAAATAAAAGTGATCACAGATTTCACTTGTTTTGTCCTAGTCTCTTATAGTTTTCGAGAAAAACGGACTTTATGTTTTCACTCAAAAAGTCGGTTTTTAGTAGGAAATAAAAGTGATCACAGATTTCACTTGTTTTTGTCCTATCTCTTATAGTTTTCGAGAAAAACGGACTTTTATGTTTCACTCAAAAAGTCGGTTTTTAGTAGGAAATAAAAGTGATCACAGATTTCACTTGTTTTTGTCCTATCTCTTATAGTTTTCGAGAAAAACGGACTTTTATGTTTTCACTCAAAAAGTCGGTTTTAGTAGGAAATAAAAGTGATCACAGATTTCACTTGTTTTTGTCCTATTCTCTTATAGTTTTCGAGAAAAACGGACTTTTATGTTTTCACTCAAAAAGTCGGTTTTTAGTAGGAAATAAAAGTGATCACAGATTTCACTTGTTTTTGTCCTATCTCTTATAGTTTTCGAGAAAAAACGGACTTTTATGTTTTCACTCAAAAAGTCGGTTTTTAGTAGGAAATAAAAGTGATCACAGATTTCACTTGTTTTTGTCCTATCTCTTATAGTTTTCGAGAAAAACGGACTTTTATGTTTCACTCAAAAAGTCGGTTTTTAGTAGGAAATAAAAGTGATCACAGATTTCACTTGTTTTTGTCCTATCTCTTATAGTTTTCGAGAAAAACGGACTTTTATGTTTTCACTCAAAAAGTCGGTTTTTAGTAGGAAATAAAAGTGATCACAGATTTCACTTGTTTTTGTCCTATCTCTTATAGTTTTCGAGAAAAACGGACTTTTATGTTTTCACTCAAAAAGTCGGTTTTTAGTAGGAAATAAAAGTGATCACAGATTTCACTTGTTTTGTCCTATCTCTTATAGTTTTCGAGAAAAACGGACTTTTATGTTTTCACTCAAAAAGTCGGTTTTTAGTAGGAAATAAAAGTGATCACAGATTTCACTTGTTTTTGTCCTATCTCTTATAGTTTTCGAGAAAAACGGACTTTTATGTTTCACTCAAAAAGTCGGTTTTAGTAGGAAATAAAAGTGATCACAGATTTCACTTGTTTTTGTCCTATCTCTTATAGTTTTCGAGAAAAACGGACTTTTATGTTTCACTCAAAAAGTCGGTTTTTAGTAGGAAATAAAAGTGATCACAGATTTCACTTGTTTTTGTCCTATCTCTTATAGTTTTCGAGAAAAACGGACTTTATGTTTTCACTCAAAAAGTCGGTTTTTAGTAGGAAATAAAAGTGATCACAGATTTCACTTGTTTTTGTCCTATCTCTTATAGTTTTCGAGAAAAACGGACTTTATGTTTTCACTCAAAAAGTCGGTTTTTAGTAGGAAATAAAAGTGATCACAGATTTCACTTGTTTTTGTCCTATCTCTTATAGTTTTCGAGAAAAACGGACTTTTATGTTTCACTCAAAAAGTCGGTTTTTAGTAGGAAATAAAAGTGATCACAGATTTCACTTGTTTTTGTCCTATCTCTTATAGTTTTCGAGAAAAACGGACTTTTATGTTTCACTCAAAAAGTCGGTTTTTAGTAGGAAATAAAAGTGATCACAGATTCACTTGTTTTTGTCCTATCTCTTATAGTTTTCGAGAAAAACGGACTTTTATGTTTTCACTCAAAAAGTCGGTTTTTAGTAGGAAATAAAAGTGATCACAGATTTCACTTGTTTTTGTCCTATCTCTTATAGTTTTCGAGAAAAACGGACTTTATGTTTTCACTCAAAAGTCGGTTTTAGTAGGAAATAAAAGTGATCACAGATTTCACTTGTTTTTGTCCTATCTCTTATAGTTTTCGAGAAAACGGACTTTATGTTTTCACTCAAAAAGTCGGTTTTTAGTAGGAATAAAAGTGATCACAGATTTCACTTGTTTTTGTCCTATCTCTTATAGTTTTCGAGAAAAACGGACTTTTATGTTTCATTCAAAAGTCGATTTTTAGTAGGAAATAAAGTGATCACAGATTTCACTTGTTTTTTGTCCTATCTCTTATAGTTTTCGAGAAAAACGGACTTTTATGTTTTCACTCAAAAAGTCGGTTTTTAGTAGGAAATAAAGTGATCACAGATTTCACTTGTTTTTGTCCTATCTCTTATAGTTTTCGAGAAAAACGGACTTTTATGTTTCACTCAAAAAGTCGGTTTTAGTAGGAAATAAAAGTGATCACAGATTTCACTTGTTTTTGTCCTATCTCTTATAGTTTTCGAGAAAAACGGACTTTTATGTTTTCACTCAAAAAGTCGGTTTTTAGTAGGAAATAAAAGTGATCACAGATTTCACTTGTTTTTGTCCTATCTCTTATAGTTTTCGAGAAAAACGGACTTTTATGTTTTCACTCAAAAAGTCGGTTTTTAGTAGGAAATAAAAGTGATCACAGATTTCACTTGTTTTGTCCTATCTCTTATAGTTTTCGAGAAAAACGGACTTTTATGTTTCATTCAAAAAGTCGGTTTTTAGTAGGAAATAAAAGTGATCACAGATTTCACTTGTTTTTGTCTATCTCTTATAGTTTTTCGAGAAAAACGGACTTTATGTTTTCACTCAAAAAGTCGGTTTTAGTAGGAAATAAAAGTGATCACAGATTTCACTTGTTTTTGTCCTATCTCTTATAGTTTTCGAGAAAAACGGACTTTTATGTTTTCACTCAAAAAGTCGGTTTTTAGTAGGAAATAAAAGTGATCACAGATTTCACTTGTTTTTGTCCTATCTCTTATAGTTTTTCGAGAAAAACGGACTTTTATGTTTCACTCAAAAAGTCGGTTTTTAGTAGGAAATAAAAGTGATCACAGATTTCACTTGTTTTTGTCCTATCTCTTATAGTTTTTCGAGAAAAACGGACTTTTATGTTTCACTCAAAAAGTCGGTTTTTAGTAGGAAATAAAAGTGATCACAGATTTCACTTGTTTTTGTCCTATCTCTTATAGTTTTCGAGAAAAACGGACTTTTATGTTTTCACTCAAAAGTCGGTTTTTAGTAGGAAATAAAAGTGATCACAGATTTCACTTGTTTTGTCCTATCTCTTATAGTTTTCGAGAAAAACGGACTTTTATGTTTCACTCAAAAAGTCGGTTTTTAGTAGGAAATAAAAGTGATCACAGATTTCACTTGTTTTTGTCCTATCTCTTATAGTTTTCGAGAAAAACGGACTTTTATGTTTTCACTCAAAAAGTCGGTTTTTAGTAGGAAATAAAAGTGATCACAGATTTCACTTGTTTTTGTCCTATCTCTTATAGTTTTCGAGAAAAACGGACTTTTATGTTTCACTCAAAAAGTCGGTTTTTAGTAGGAAATAAAAGTGATCACAGATTTCACTTGTTTTTGTCCTATCTCTTATAGTTTTCGAGAAAAACGGACTTTTATGTTTTCACTCAAAAAGTCGGTTTTAGTAGGAATAAAAGTGATCACAGATTTCACTTGTTTTTGTCCTATCTCTTATAGTTTTCGAGAAAAACGGACTTTTATGTTTTCACTCAAAAAGTCGGTTTTTAGTAGGAAATAAAAGTGATCACAGATTTCACTTGTTTTTGTCCTATTCTTATAGTTTTCGAGAAAAACGGACTTTTATGTTTTCATTCAAAAAGTCGGTTTTTAGTAGGAAATAAAAGTGATCACAGATTTCACTTGTTTTTTGTCCTATCTCTTATAGTTTCGAGAAAAACGGACTTTTATGTTTTCACTCAAAAAGTCGGTTTTAGTAGGAAATAAAAGTGATCACAGATTTCACTTGTTTTTGTCCTATCTCTTATAGTTTTCGAGAAAAAAACGGACTTTATGTTTCATTCAAAAAGTCGGTTTTTAGTAGGAAATAAAAGTGATCACAGATTTCACTTGTTTTTGTCCTATCTCTTATAGTTTTCGAGAAAAAACGGACTTATTATGTTTCACTCAAAAGTCGGTTTTAGTAGGAAATAAAAGTGATCACAGATTTCACTTGTTTTTGTCCTATCTCTTATAGTTTTCGAGAAAAATGGACTTTTATGTTTCACTCAAAAAGTCGGTTTTTAGTAGGAAATAAAAGTGATCACAGATTTCACTTGTTTTTGTCCTATCTCTTATAGTTTTCGAGAAAAACGGACTTTTATGTTCCATTCAAAAAGTCGGTTTTTAGTAGGAAATAAAAGTGATCACAGATTTCACTTGTTTTTGTCCTATCTCTTATAGTTTTCGAGAAAAAATGGACCTTTTATGTTTTCACTCAAAAAGTCGGTTTTTAGTAGGAAATAAAAGTGATCACAGATTTCACTTGTTTTTGTCCTATCTCTTATAGTTTTCGAGAAAAACGGACTTTTATGTTTTCACTCAAAAAGTCGGTTTTTAGTAGGAAATAAAAGTGATCACAGATTTCACTTGTTTTTGTCCTATCTCTTATAGTTTTCGAGAAAAAACGGACTTTTATGTTTCACTCAAAAAGTCGGTTTTTAGTAGGAAATAAAAGTGATCACAGATTTCACTTGTTTTTGTCCTATCTCTTATAGTTTTCGAGAAAAACGGACTTTTATGTTTCACTCAAAAAGTCGGTTTTTAGTAGGAAATAAAAGTGATCACAGATTTCACTTGTTTTTTGTCCTATCTCTTATAGTTTTCGAGAAAAACGGACTTTATGTTTCACTCAAAAGTCGGTTTTTAGTAGGAAATAAAAGTGATCACAGATTTCACTTGTTTTTGTCCTATCTCTTATAGTTTTCGAGAAAAACGGACTTTTATGTTTCACTCAAAAAGTCGGATTTTAGTAGGAAATAAAAGTGATCACAGATTTCACTTGTTTTTGTCCTATCTCTTATAGTTTTCGAGAAAAACGGACTTTATGTTTTCACTCAAAAAGTCGGTTTTTAGTAGGAAATAAAAGTGATCACAGATTTCACTTGTTTTTGTCCTATCTCTTATAGTTTTCGAGAAAAACGGACTTTTATGTTTTCACTCAAAAAGTCGGTTTTTAGTAGGAAATAAAAGTGATCACAGATTTCACTTGTTTTTGTCCTATCTCTTATAGTTTTCGAGAAAAACGGACTTTTATGTTTTCACTCAAAAAGTCGGTTTTTAGTAGGAAATAAAAGTGATCACATATTTCACTTGTTTTTGTCCTATCTCTTATAGTTTTCGAGAAAAACGGACTTTATGTTTTCACTCAAAAAGTCGGTTTTTAGTAGGAAATAAAAGTGATCACAGATTTCACGTGTTTTTGTCCTATCTCTTATAGTTTTCGAGAAAAACGGACTTTTATGTTTTCACTCAAAAAGTCGGTTTTTAGTAGGAAATAAAAGTGATCACAGATTTCACTTGTTTTTGTCCTATCTCTTATAGTTTTCGAGAAAAACGTACTTTTATGTTTCACTCAAAAAGTCGGTTTTTAGTAGGAAATAAAAGTGATCACAGATTTCACTTGTTTTTGTCCTATCTCTTATAGTTTTCGAGAAAAACGTACTTTTATGTTTCACTCAAAAAGTCGGTTTTTAGTAGGAAATAAAAGTGATCACAGATTTCACTTGTTTTTGTCCTATCTCTTATAGTTTTCGAGAAAAACGTACTTTTATGTTTTCACTCAAAAAGTCGGTTTTTAGTAGGAAATAAAAGTGATCACAGATTTCACTTGTTTTTTGCTATCTCTTATAGTTTTCGAGAAAAACGGACTTTTATGTTTTCACTCAAAAAGTCGGTTTTTAGTATGGAAATAAAGTGATCACAGATTTCACTTGTTTTTGTCCTATCTCTTATAGTTTCGAGAAAAACGGACTTTTATGTTTCACTCAAAAGTCGGTTTTAGTAGGAAATAAAGTGATCACAGATTTCACTTGTTTTTGTCCTATCTCTTATAGTTTTCGAGAAAAACGGACTTTTATGTTTCACTCAAAAAGCGTGTTTTTAGTAGGAATAAAGTGATCACAGATTTCACTTGTTTTTGTCCGTATCTCTTATAGTTTTCGAGAAAACGGACTTTTATGTTTTCACTCAAAAGTCGGTTTTAGTAGGAAATAAAGTGATCACAGATTTCACTTGTTTTTGTCCTATCTCTTATAGTTTTCGAGAAAAACGGACTTTTATGTTTCATTCAAAAAGTCGGTTTTTAGTAGGAAATAAAAGTGATCACAGATTTCACTTGTTTTTGTCCTATCTCTTATAGTTTTCGAGAAAAACGGGACTTTTTCACTCAAAGTCGTTAGTAGAAATAAAAGTGATCACAGATTTCACTTGTTTTTGTCCTATCTCTTATAGTTTTCGAGAAAAACGGACTTTTATGTTTCACTCAAAAAGTCGGTTTTAGTAGGAAATAAAAGTGATCACAGATTTCACTTGTTTTTGTCCTATCTCTTATAGTTTTCGAGAAAAACGGACTTTTATGTTTTCACGCAAAAGTCGGTTTTTAGTAGGAAATAAAAGTGATCACAGATTTCACTTGTTTTTGTCCTATCTCTTATAGTTTTCGAGAAAAAACGGACTTTTATGTTTTTACTCAAAAAGTCGGTTTTTAGTAGGAAATAAAAGTGATCACAGATTTCACTTGTTTTTGTCCTATCTCTTATAGTTTTCGAGAAAAACGGACTTTTATGTTTTCACTCAAAAAGTCGGTTTTTAGTAGGAAATAAAAGTGATCACAGATTTCACTTGTTTTTGTCCTATCTCTTATAGTTTTCGAGAAAAACGGACTTTTATGTTTTCACTCAAAAAGTCGGTTTTTAGTAGGAAATAAAAGTGATCACAGATTTCACTTGTTTTTGTCCTATCTCTTATAGTTTTCGAGAAAAACGGACTTTTATGTTTTCACTCAAAAAGTCGGTTTTTAGTAGGAAATAAAAGTGATCACAGATTTCACTTGTTTTTGTCCTATCTCTTATAGTTTTCGAGAAAAACGGACTTTTATGTTTTCACTCAAAAAGTCGGTTTTTAGTAGGAAATAAAAGTGATCACAGATTTCACTTGTTTTTGTCCTATCTCTTATAGTTTTCGAGAAAAACGGACTTTTATGTTTTCACTCAAAAAGTCGGTTTTTAGTAGGAAATAAAAGTGATCACAGATTTCACTTGTTTTTGTCCTATCTCTTATAGTTTTCGAGAAAAACGTACTTTTATGTTTCACTCAAAAAGTCGGTTTTTAGTAGGAAATAAAAGTGATCACAGATTTCACTTGTTTTTGTCCTATCTCTTATAGTTTTCGAGAAAAACGGACTTTTATGTTTTCACTCAAAAAGTGGTTTTTAGTAGGAAATAAAAGTGATCACAGATTTCACTTGTTTTTGTCCTATCTCTTATAGTTTTCGAGAAAAACGGACTTTTATGTTTCACTCAAAAAGTCGGTTTTTAGTAGGAAATAAAAGTGATCACAGGTTTCACTTGTTTTTGTCCTATCTCTTATAGTTTTCGAGAAAAACGGACTTTTATGTTTTCACTCAAAAAAGTCGATTTTTAGTAGGAAATAAAAGTGATCACAGATTTCACTTGTTTTTGTCCTATCTCTTATAGTTTTCGAGAAAAACGGACTTTTATGTTTTCATTCAAAAAGTCGGTTTTTAGTAGGAAATGAAAAGTATCACAGATTTCACTTGTTTTTTTCCTATCTCTTATAGTTTTCGAGAAAAACGGACTTTTATGTTTCATTCAAAAAGTCGGTTTTTAGTAGGAAATAAAAGTGATCACAGATTTCACTTGTTTTGTCCTATCTCTTATAGTTTTCGAGAAAAACGGACTTTTATTTTCATTCAAAAAGTCGGTTTTTAGTAGGAAATAAAAGTGATCACAGATTTCACTTGTTTTTGTCCTATCTCTTATAGTTTTCGAGAAAAACGGACTTTTATGTTTTCATTCAAAAAGTCGGTTTTTAGTAGGAAATAAAAGTGATCACAGATTTCACTTGTTTTTGTCCTATCTCTTATAGTTTTTCGAGAAAAACGGACTTTTATGTTTCATTCAAAAAGTCGGTTTTTAGTAGGAAATAAAAGTGATCACAGATTTCACTTGTTTTTTTCCTATCTCTTATAGTTTTCGAGAAAAACGGACTTTATGTTTTCACTCAAAAAGTCGGTTTTTAGTAGGAAATAAAAGTGATCACAGATTTCACTTGTTTTTGTCCTATCTCTTATAGTTTTCGAGAAAAACGGACTTTTATGTTTCACTTCAAAAAAGTCGGTTTTTAGTAGGAAATAAAAGTGATCACAGATTTCACTTGTTTTTGTCCTATCTCTTATAGTTTTCGAGAAAAACGGACTTTTATGTTTTCACTCAAAAAGTCGGTTTTTAGTAGGAAATAAAAGTGATCACAGATTTCACTTGTTTTTGTCCTATCTCTTATAGTTTTCGAGAAAACGGACTTTTATGTTTTCACTCAAAAAGTCGGTTTTTAGTAGGAAATAAAAGTGATCACAGATTTCACTTGTTTTTTGTCCTATCTCTTATAGTTTTCGAGAAAAACGGACTTTATGTTTTCACTCAAAAAGTCGGTTTTTAGTAGGAAATAAAAGTGATCACAGATTTCACTTGTTTTTTTCCTATCTCTTATAGTTTTCGAGAAAAACGGACTTTTATGTTTTCACTCAAAAAGTCGGTTTTTAGGTAGGAAATAAAAGTGATCACAGATTTCACTTGTTTTTGTCCTATCTCTATAGTTTTCGAGAAAAACGGACTTTTATGTTTTCACTCAAAAGTCGGTTTTTAGTAGGAAATAAAAGTGATCACAGATTTCACTTGTTTTTGTCCTATCTCTTATAGTTTTCGAGAAAAACGGACTTTTATGTTTTCACTCAAAAAGTCGGTTTTTAGTAGGAAATAAAAGTGATCACAGATTTCACTTGTTTTTGTCCTATCTCTTATAGTTTTCGAGAAAAACGGACTTTTATGTTTCACTCAAAAAGTCGGTTTTTAGTAGGAAATAAAAGTGATCACAGATTTCACTTGTTTTTGTCCTATCTCTTATAGTTTTCGAGAAAAACGGACTTTATGTTTCACTCAAAAAGTCGGTTTTTAGTAGGAAATAAAAGTGATCACAGATTTCACTTGTTTTTGTCCTATCTCTTATAGTTTTCGAGAAAAACGGACTTTTATGTTTTCACTCAAAAAGTCGGTTTTTAGTAGGAAATAAAAGTGATCACAGATTTCACTTGTTTTTGTCCTATCTCTTATAGTTTTCGAGAAAAACGGACTTTTATGTTTTCACTCAAAAAGTCGGTTTTTAGTAGGAAATAAAAGTGATCACAGATTTCACTTGTTTTTGTCCTATCTCTTATAGTTTTCGAGAAAAACGGACTTTTATGTTTTCATTCAAAAAGTCGGTTTTTAGTAGGAAATAAAAGTGATCACAGATTTCACTTGTTTTTGTCCTATCTCTTATAGTTTTTCGAGAAAAACGGACTTTTATGTTTCACTCAAAAAGTCGGTTTTTAGTAGGAAATAAAAGTGATCACAGGATTTCACTTGTTTTTGTCCTATCTCTTATAGTTTTCGAGAAAAACGGACTTTTATGTTTTCACTCAAAAAGTCGGTTTTTAGTAGGAAATAAAAGTGATCACAGATTTCACTTGTTTTTGTCCTATCTCTTATAGTTTTCGAGAAAAACGGACTTTTATGTTTTCACTCAAAAAGTCGGTTTTTAGTAGGAAATAAAAGTGATCACAGATTTCACTTGTTTTTTGTCCTATCTCTTATAGTTTTCGAGAAAAACGGACTTTTATGTTTTCACTCAAAAAGTCGGTTTTTAGTAGGAAATAAAAGTGATCACAGATTTCACTTGTTTTTGTCCTATCTCTTATAGTTTTCGAGAAAAACGGACTTTTATGTTTTCACTCAAAAAGTCGGTTTTTAGTAGGAAATAAAAGTGATCACAGATTTCACTTGTTTTTGTCCTATCTCTTATAGTTTTCGAGAAAAACGGACTTTTATGTTTCACTCAAAAGTCGGTTTTTAGTAGGAAATAAAAGTGATCACAGATTTCACTTGTTTTTGTCCTATCTCTTATAGTTTTCGAGAAAAACGGACTTTTATGTTTTCACTCAAAAAGTCGGTTTTTAGTAGGAAATAAAAGTGATCACAGATTTCACTTGTTTTTGTCCTATCTCTTATAGTTTTCGAGAAAAACGGACTTTTATGTTTTTCACTCAAAAAGTCGGTTTTTAGTAGGAAATAAAAGTGATCACAGATTTCACTTGTTTTTGTCCTATCTCTTATAGTTTTCGAGAAAAACGGACTTTTATGTTTTCACTCAAAAAGTCGGTTTTTAGTAGGAAATAAAAGTGATCACAGATTTCACTTGTTTTTGTCCTATCTCTTATAGTTTTCGAGAAAAAACGGACTTTTATGTTTCACTCAAAAAGTCGGTTTTTAGTAGGAAATAAAAGTGATCACAGATTTCACTTGTTTTTGTCCTATCTCTTATAGTTTTCGAGAAAAACGGACTTTTATGTTTCACTCAAAAAGTCGGTTTTTAGTAGGAAATAAAAGTGATCACAGATTTCACTTGTTTTTGTCCTATCTCTTATAGTTTTCGAGAAAAACGGACTTTATGTTTTCACTCAAAAAGTCGGTTTTTAGTAGGAAATAAAAGTGATCACAGATTTCACTTGTTTTTGTCCTATCTCTTATAGTTTTCGAGAAAAACGGACTTTTATGTTTTCACTTCAAAAAGTCGGTTTTTAGTAGGAAATAAAAGTGATCACAGATTTCACTTGTTTTTGTCCTATCTCTTATAGTTTTCGAGAAAAACGGACTTTTATGTTTTCACTCAAAAGTCGGTTTTTAGTAGGAAATAAAAGTGATCACAGATTTCACTTGTTTTTGTCCTATCTCTTATAGTTTTCGAGAAAAACGGACTTTTATGTTTCACTCAAAAAGTCGGTTTTTAGTAGGAAATAAAAGTGATCACAGATTTCACTTGTTTTTGTCCTATCTCTTATAGTTTTCGAGAAAAACGGACTTTTATGTTTCATTCAAAAAGTCGGTTTTTAGTAGGAAATAAAAGTGATCACAGATTTCACTTGTTTTTGTCCTATCTCTTATAGTTTTCGAGAAAAAACGGACTTTTATGTTTTCACTCAAAAAGTCGGTTTTAGTAGGAAATAAAAGTGATCACAGATTTCACTTGTTTTTGTCCTATCTCTTATAGTTTTCGAGAAAAACGGACTTTTATGTTTCATTCAAAAAGTCGGTTTTTAGTAGGAAATAAAAGTGATCACAGATTTCACTTGTTTTTGTCCTATCTCTTATAGTTTTCGAGAAAAACGGACTTTTATGTTTCACTCAAAAAGTCGGTTTTTAGTAGGAAATAAAAGTGATCACAGATTTCACTTGTTTTTGTCCTATCTCTTATAGTTTTCGAGAAAAACGGACTTTTATGTTTCACTTCAAAAAGTCGGTTTTTAGTAGGAAATAAAAGTGATCACAGATTTCACTTGTTTTTGTCCTATCTCTTATAGTTTTCGAGAAAAACGGACTTTTATGTTTTCACTCAAAAAGTCGGTTTTTAGTAGGAAATAAAAGTGATCACAGATTTCACTTGTTTTTGTCCTATCTCTTATAGTTTTCGAGAAAAACGGACTTTTATGTTTCACTTCAAAAAGTCGGTTTTTAGTAGGAATAAAAGTGATCACAGATTTCACTTGTTTTTGTCCTATCTCTTATAGTTTTCGAGAAAAACGGACTTTTATGTTTTCACTCAAAAAGTCGGTTTTTAGTAGGAAATAAAAGTGATCACAGATTTCACTTGTTTTTTGTCCTATCTCTTATAGTTTTCGAGAAAAACGGACTTTTATGTTTCACTTCAAAAAGTCGGTTTTTAGTAGGAAATAAAGTGATCACAGATTTCACTTGTTTTTTGTCCTATCTCTTATAGTTTTCGAGAAAAACGGACTTTTATGTTTTCACTCAAAAAGTCGGTTTTTAGTAGGAAATAAAAGTGATCACAGATTTCACTTGTTTTTGTCCTATCTCTTATAGTTTTCGAGAAAAACGGACTTTTATGTTTTCACTCAAAAAGTCGGTTTTTAGTAGGAAATAAAAGTGATCACAGATTTCACTTGTTTTTTGTCCTATCTCTTATAGTTTTCGAGAAAAACGGACTTTTATGTTTTCATTCAAAAAGTCGGTTTTTAGTAGGAAATAAAAGTGATCACAGATTTCACTTGTTTTTTTCCTATCTCTTATAGTTTTCGAGAAAAACGGACTTTTATGTTTTCACTCAAAAAGTCGGTTTTTAGTAGGAAATAAAAGTGATCACAGATTTCACTTGTTTTTTTCTATCTCTTATAGTTTTCGAGAAAAACGGACTTTTATGTTTTCACTCAAAAAGTCGGTTTTTAGTAGGAAATAAAAGTGATCACAGATTTCACTTGTTTTTGTCCTATCTCTTATAGTTTTCGAGAAAAACGGACTTTTATGTTTTCACTCAAAAAGTCGGTTTTTAGTAGGAAATAAAAGTGATCACAGATTTCACTTGTTTTTGTCCTATCTCTTATAGTTTTCGAGAAAACGGACTTTTATGTTTTCACTCAAAAAGTCGGTTTTTAGTAGGAAATAAAAGTGATCACAGATTTCACTTGTTTTTGTCCTATCTCTTATAGTTTTCGAGAAAAACGGACTTTTATGTTTCACTCAAAAAGTCGGTTTTTAGTAGGAAATAAAAGTGATCACAGATTTCACTTGTTTTTGTCCTATCTCTTATAGTTTTCGAGAAAAAACGGACTTTTATGTTTTCACTCAAAAAGTCGGTTTTAGTAGGAAATAAAAGTGATCACAGATTTCACTTGTTTTTTGTCCTATCTCTTATAGTTTTCGAGAAAAACGGACTTTTATGTTTTCACTCAAAAAGTCGGTTTTTAGTAGGAAATAAAAGTGATCACAGATTTCACTTGTTTTTGTCCTATCTCTTATAGTTTTCGAGAAAAACGGACTTTTATGTTTCATTCAAAAAGTCGGTTTTTAGTAGGAAATAAAAGTGATCACAGATTTCACTTGTTTTTGTCCTATCTCTTATAGTTTTCGAGAAAAAACGGACTTTTATGTTTCACTCAAAAAGTCGGTTTTAGTAGGAAATAAAAGTGATCACAGATTTCACTTGTTTTTGTCCTATCTCTTATAGTTTTCGAGAAAAACGGACTTTTATGTTTCATTCAAAAAGTCGGTTTTAGTAGGAAAATAAAAGTGATCACAGAGTTCACTTGTTTTGTGTCCTATCTCTTATAGTTTTCGAGAAAAACGGACCTTTTATGTTTTACTTCAAAAAGTCGGTTTTTAGTAGGAAATAAAAGTGATCACAGATTTCACTTGTTTTTGTCCTATCTCTTATAGTTTTCGAGAAAAAACGGACTTTTATTTTTGCACTCAAAAAGTCGGTTTTAGTAGGAAATAAAAGTGATCACAGATTTCAACTGTTTTTGTCCTATCTCTTATAGTTTTCGAGAAAAACGGACTTTTATGTTTTCACTCAATAAAGTCGGTTTTTAGTAGGAAATAAAAGTGATCACAGATTTCACTTGTTTTTGTCCTATCTCTTATAGTTTTCGAGAAAAACGGACTTTTATGTTTCACTTCAAAAAGTCGGTTTTTTAGTAGGAAATAAAAGTGATCACAGAGTTTCACTTGTTTTTGTCCTAATCTCTTATAGTTTTCGAGAAAACACGGACTTTTATTTTTTCACTTCAAAAAGTCGGTTTTTAGTAGGAAATAAAAGTGATCACAGATTTCACTTGTTTTTGTCCTATCTCTTATAGTTTTCGAGAAAAACGGACTTTTATGTTTTCACTCAAAAAGTCGGTTTTTAGTAGGAAATAAAAGTGATCACAGATTTCACTTGTTTTTGTCCTATCTCTTATAGTTTTCGAGAAAAACTGGACTTTTATGTTTTCACTCAAAAAGTCGGTTTTTAGTAGGAAATAAAGTGATCACAGATTTCACTTGTTTTTGTCCTATCTCTTATAGTTTTCGAGAAAAACGGACTTTTATGTTTCACTCAAAAAGTCGGTTTTTAGTAGGAAATAAAAGTGATCACAGATTTCACTTGTTTTTGTCCTATCTCTTATAGTTTTTCGAGAAAAACGGACTTTTATGTTTTCACTTCAAAAAGTCGGTTTTTAGTAGGAAATAAAAGTGATCACAGATTTCACTTGTTTTTGTCCTATCTCTTATAGTTTTCGAGAAAAACGGACTTTTATGTTTTCACTCAAAAAGTCGGTTTTTAGTAGGAAATAAAAGTGATCACAGATTTCACTTGTTTTGTCCTATCTTCTTATAGTTTTCGAGAAAAACGGACTTTTATGTTTTCACTCAAAAAGTCGGTTTTTAGTAGGAAATAAAAGTGATCACAGATTTCACTTGTTTTTGTCCTATCTCTTATAGTTTTCGAGAAAAACGGACTTTTATGTTTTCACTCAAAAGTCGGTTTTTAGTAGGAAATAAAAGTGATCACAGATTTCACTTGTTTTTGTCCTATCTCTTATAGTTTTCGAGAAAAACGGACTTTTATGTTTTCACTCAAAAAGTCGGTTTTTAGTAGGAAATAAAAGTGATCACAGATTTCACTTGTTTTTGTCCTATCTCTTATAGTTTTCGAGAAAAACGGACTTTTATGTTTTCACTCAAAAAGTCGGTTTTTAGTAGGAAATAAAAGTGATCACAGATTTCACTTGTTTTTGTCCTATCTCTTATAGTTTTCGAGAAAAACGGACTTTTATGTTTCACTCAAAAAGTCGGTTTTTAGTAGGAAATAAAAGTGATCACAGATTTCACTTGTTTTTGTCCTATCTCTTATAGTTTTCGAGAAAAACGGACTTTTATGTTTCATCAAAAAGTCGGTTTTTTAGGAAATAAAAGTGATCACAGATTTCACTTGTTTTTGTCCTATCTCTTATAGTTTTCGAGAAAAACGGACTTTTATGTTTCACTCAAAAAGTCGGTTTTTAGTAGGAAATAAAAGTGATCACAGATTTCACTTGTTTTTGTCCTATCTCTTATAGTTTTCGAGAAAACGGACTTTTATGTTTTCACTCAAAAAGTCGGTTTTTAGTAGGAAATAAAAGTGATCACAGATTTCACTTTTTTGTCCTATCTCTTAGTTTTCGAGAAAAACTTTACTTGTTTCTATCTCTTATAGTTTTCGAGAAAAACGGACTTTTATTTTCATCAAAAAGTCGGTTTTTAGTAGGAAATAAAGTGATCACAGATTTCACTTGTTTTTTGTCCTATCTCTTATAGTTTTCGAGAAAAACGGACTTTTATGTTTTCACTCAAAAGTCGGTTTTTAGTAGGAAATAAAAGTGATCACAGATTTCACTTGTTTTTGTCCTATCTCTTATAGTTTTCGAGAAAACGGACTTTTATGTTTTCATTCAAAAAGTCGGTTTTTAGTAGGAAATAAAAGTGATCACAGATTTCACTTGTTTTTGTCCTATCTCTTATAGTTTTCGAGAAAAACGGACTTTTATGTTTCATTCAAAAAGTCGGTTTTTTAGTAGGAAATAAAAGTGATCACAGATTTCACTTGTTTTTTTTCCTATCTCTTATAGTTTTCGAGAAAAACGGACTTTATGTTTTCACTCAAAAAGTCGGTTTTTAGTAGGAAATAAAGTGATCACAGGATTTCACTTGTTTTTTGTCCTATCTCTTATAGTTTTCGAGAAAAACGGACTTTTATGTTTCATTCAAAAAGTCGGTTTTTAGTAGGAAATAAAAAGTGATCACAGATTTCACTTGTTTTGTCCTATCTCTTTATAGTTTTCGAGAAAAACGGACTTATGTTTCATTCAAAAAGTCGGTTTTAGTAGGAAATAAGTGATCACAGATTTCACTTGTTTTTGTCCTATCTCTTATAGTTTTCGAGAAAACGGACTTTATGTTTTCACTCAAAAAGTCGGTTTTTAGTAGGAAATAAAGTGATCACAGATTTCACTTGTTTTTGTCCTATCTCTTATAGTTTTCGAGAAAAACGGACTTTTATGTTTTCACTCAAAAAGTCGGTTTTTTAGTAGGAAATAAAAGTGATCACAGATTTCACTTGTTTTTGTCCTATCTCTTATAGTTTTCGAGAAAAACGGACTTTTATGTTTCATTCAAAAGTCGGTTTTTAGTAGGAAATAAAGTGAATCACAGATTTTCACTTGTTTTTGTCCTATCTCTTATAGTTTTCGAGAAAAAACGGACTTTTATGTTTCACTCAAAAAGTCGGTTTTTAGTAGGAAATAAAAGTGATCACAGATTTCACTTGTTTTTTGTCCTATCTCTTATAGTTTTCGAGAAAAACGGACTTTTATGTTTTCACTTCAAAAGTCGGTTTTTAGTAGGAAATAAAAGTGATCAACAGATTTCACTTGTTTTTGTCCTATCTCTTATAGTTTTCGAGAAAAACGGACTTTTATGTTTTCACTCAAAAATAGTCGGTTTTTAGTAGGAAATAAAAGTGATCACAGATTTCACTTGTTTTTGTCCTATCTCTTATAGTTTTCGAGAAAAACGGACTTTTATGTTTCACTCAAAAAGTCGGTTTTTAGTAGGAAATAAAAGTGATCACAGATTTCACTTGTTTTTTGTCCTATCTCTTATAGTTTTCGAGAAAAAACGGACTTTTATGTTTTCACTCAAAAGTCGGTTTTAGTAGGAAATAAAAGTGATCACAGATTTCACTTGTTTTTTGTCCTATCTCTTATAGTTTTCGAGAAAAACGGACTTTTATGTTTCACTCAAAAAGTCGGTTTTTTAGTAGGAAATAAAAGTGATCACAGAATTTCACTTGTTTTTGTCCTATCTCTTATAGTTTTCGAGAAAAACGGACTTTTATGTTTCACTCAAAAAGTCGGTTTTTAGTAGGAAATAAAAGTGATCACAGATTTCACTTGTTTTTGTCCTATCTCTTATAGTTTTCGAGAAAAACGGACTTTTATGTTTCACTCAAAAAGTCGGTTTTTAGTAGGAAATAAAAGTGATCACAGATTTCACTTGTTTTTTGTCCTATCTCTTATAGTTTTCGAGAAAAACGGACTTTTATGTTTCATTCAAAAAGTCGGTTTTTTAGTAGGAATAAAAGTGATCACAGATTTCACTTGTTTTGTCCTATCTCTTATAGTTTTCGAGAAAAACGGACTTTTATGTTTCACTTCAAAAAGTCGGTTTTTAGTAGGAAATAAAGTGATCACAGATTTCACTTGTTTTTGTCCTATCTCTTATAGTTTTCGAGAAAAACGGACTTTTATGTTTTCACTCAAAAAGTCGGTTTTAGTAGGAAATAAAAGTGATCACAGATTTCACTTGTTTTTGTCCTATCTCTTATAGTTTTCGAGAAAAACGGACTTTTATGTTTTCACTCAAAAAGTCGGTTTTTAGTAGGAAATAAAAGTGATCACAGATTTCACTTGTTTTTGTCCTATCTCTTATAGTTTTCGAGAAAAACGGACTTTTATGTTTTCACTCAAAAAGTCGGTTTTAGTAGGAAATAAAAGTGATCACAGATTTCACTTGTTTTTTGTCCTATCTCTTATAGTTTTCGAGAAAAACGGACTTTTATGTTTTCACTCAAAAAGTCGGTTTTTAGTAGGAAATAAAAGTGATCACAGATTTCACTTGTTTTTTGTCCTATCTCTTATAGTTTTCGAGAAAAACGGACTTTTATGTTTTCACTCAAAAAGTCGGTTTTTAGTAGGAAATAAAAGTGATCACAGATTTCACTTGTTTTTGTCCTATCTCTTATAGTTTTCGAGAAAACGGACTTTTATGTTTTCATTCAAAAAGTCGGTTTTTAGTAGGAAATAAAAGTGATCACAGATTTCACTTGTTTTTGTCCTATCTCTTATAGTTTTCGAGAAAAACGGACTTTTATGTTTTCACTCAAAAAGTCGGTTTTTAGTAGGAAATAAAAGTGATCACAGATTTCACTTGTTTTTGTCTATCTCTTATAGTTTTCGAGAAAAACGGACTTTTATGTTTCATTCAAAAAGTCGGTTTTTAGTAGGAAATAAAAGTGATCACAGATTTCACTTGTTTTTGTCCTATCTCTTATAGTTTTCGAGAAAAACGGACTTTTATGTTTTCACTCAAAAAGTCGGTTTTTAGTAGGAAATAAAAGTGATCACAGATTTCACTTGTTTTTGTCCTATCTCTTATAGTTTTCGAGAAAAACGGACTTTTATGTTTCACTCAAAAAGTCGGTTTTTAGTAGGAAATAAAAGTGATCACAGATTTCACTTGTTTTTGTCCTATCTCTTATAGTTTTCGAGAAAAACGGACTTTATGTTTCACTCAAAAAGTCGGTTTTTAGTAGGAAATAAAAGTGATCACAGATTTCACTTGTTTTTGTCCTATCTCTTATAGTTTTCGAGAAAAACGTACTTTATGTTTCACTTCAAAAAGTCGGTTTTAGTAGGAAATAAAAGTGATCACAGATTTCACTTGTTTTTGTCCTATCTCTTATAGTTTTCGAGAAAAACTGGACTTTATTGTTTTCACTCAAAAAAGTCGGTTTTTAGTAGGAAATAAAAGTGATCACAGATTTCACTTGTTTTTGTCCTATCTCTTATAGTTTTCGAGAAAAACGGACTTTTTATGTTTTCACTCAAAAAGTCGGTTTTTTAGTAGGAAATAAAAGTGATCACAGATTTCACTTGTTTTTGTCCTATCTCTTATAGTTTTCGAGAAAAACGGACTTTTATGTTTTCACTCAAAAAGTCGGTTTTTAGTAGGAAATAAAAGTGATCACAGATTTCACTTGTTTTTGTCCTATCTCTTATAGTTTTCGAGAAAAAACGGACTTTATTGGTTTTCACTCAAAAAGTCGGTTTTTTTTAGTAGGAAATAAAAGTGATCACAGATTTCACTTGTTTTTGTCCTATCTCTTATAGTTTTCGAGAAGAAAACGGACTTTTATGTTTTCACTCAAAAGTCGGTTTTTAGTAGGAAATAAAAGTGATCACGATTTCACTTGTTTTGTCCTATATCTCTAGTTTTTCGAGAAAAACGTACTTTTAGTTTTCACTCAAAAGTCGGGTTTTTAGTAGGAAATAAAAGTGATCACAGATTTCACTTGTTTTGTCCTATCTCTTATGTTTCGAGAAAACGTACTTTTATGTTTCACTCAAAAAGTCGGTTTTTTAGTAGGAAATAAAGTGATCACAGATTTCACTTGTTTTTGTCTATCTCTTATAGTTTTCGAGAAAACGTACTTTATGTTTTCACTCAAAAGTCGGTTTTTAGTAGGAAATAAAAGTGATCACAGATTCACTTTGTTTTTGTCCTATCTCTTATAGTTTTCGAGAAAACGTACTTTTATGTTTTCACTCAAAAAGTCGGTTTTTTTAGTAGGAAATAAAAGTGATCACGATTTCACTTGTTTTTGTCCTATCTCTTCTAGTTTTCGAGAAACAAGGACTTTTATGTTTTCACTCAAAAAGTCGGTTTTTAGTAGGAAATAAAAGTGATACACAGATTTCACTTGTTTTTGTCCTATCTCTTATAGTTTTCGAGAAAAATGGACTTTTATGTTTTCACTCAAAAAGTCGGGTTTTTTAGTAGGAAATAAAAGTGATCACAGATTTCACTTGTTTTGGTTTCCCTATCTCTTATAGTTTTCGAGAAAAACGGACTTTTATGTTTCACTCAAAAAGTCGGTTTTTAGTAGGAAATAAAGTGATCACAGATTTCACTTGTTTTTGTCCTATCTCTTATAGTTTTCGAGAAAAACGGACTTTTATGTTTGTCACTTCAAAAAGTCGGTTTTTAGTAGAAATAAAAGTGATCACAGATTTCACTTGTTTTTGTCCTATCTCTTATAGTTTTCGAGAGAAAAACGGACTTTTATGTTCACTTCAAAAAGTCGGTTTTTAGTAGGAAATAAAAGTGATCACAGATTTCACTTGTTTTGTCCTATCTCTTATAGTTTTCGAGGAAAAACGGACTTTTATGTTTTCATTCAAAAAGTCGGTTTTTAGTAGGAAATAAAAGTGATCACCGATTTCACTTGTTTTTTTTGTCCTATCTCTTATAGTTTTCGAGAAAAACGGACTTTTATGTTTCATTCAAAAAGTCGGTTTTTAGTAGGAAATAAAAGTGATCACAGATTTCACTTGTTTTTGTCCTATCTCTTATAGTTTTCGAGAAAAACGGACTTTTATGTTTCATTCAAAAGTCGGTTTTTAGTAGGAAATAAAGTGATCACAGATTTCACTTGTTTTGTCCTATCTCTTATAGTTTTCGAGAAAAACTGGACTTTTATGTTTTCACTCAAAAAGTCGGTTTTTAGTAGGAAATAAAAGTGATCACAGATTTCACTTGTTTTTGTCCTATCTCTTATAGTTTTCGAGAAAAACGGACTTTTATGTTTTCATCAAAAAGTCGGTTTTTAGTAGGAAATAAAAGTGATCACAGATTTCACTTGTTTTTGTCCTATCTCTTATAGTTTTCGAGAAAAACGGACTTTTATGTTTCACTCAAAAAGTCGGTTTTTAGTAGGAAATAAAAGTGATCACAGATTTCACTTGTTTTTGTCCTATCTCTTATAGTTTTCGAGAAAAACGGACTTTTATGTTTCATCAAAAAGTCGGTTTTTAGTAGGAAATAAAAGTGATCACAGATTTCACTTGTTTTTGTCCTATCTCTTATAGTTTTCGAGAAAAACGGACTTTTATGTTTTCACTCAAAAAGTCGGTTTTTAGTAGGAAATAAAAGTGATCACAGATTTCACTTGTTTTTGTCCTATCTCTTATAGTTTTCGAGAAAAACGGACTTTATGTTTTCATCTCAAAAAGTCGGTTTTTAGTAGGAAATAAAAGTGATCACAGATTTCACTTGTTTTTTGTCCTATCTCTTATAGTTTTCGAGAAATTTTCACTTGATTTTCGTTTAGAAAACGTACTTTTATTTTCATTCTCAAAAAGTCGGTTTTTAGTAGGAAATAAAAGTGATCACAGATTTCACTTGTTTTTGTCCTATCTCTTATAGTTTCGAGAAAAACGGACTTTTATGTTTCACTCAAAAAGTCGGTTTTTAGTAGGAAATAAAAGTGATCACAGATTTCACTTGTTTTTTTGTCCTATCTCTTATAGTTTTCGAGAAAAACGGACTTTTATGTTTTCACTCAAAAAGTCGGTTTTTGTAGGAAATAAAAGTGATCACAGATTTCACTTGTTTTTTTCCTATCTCTTATAGTTTTCGAGAAAAACGGACTTTTATGTTTTCACTCAAAAAGTCGGTTTTTAGTAGGAAATAAAAGTGATCACAGATTTCACTTGTTTTTTTTCCTATCTCTTATAGTTTTCGAGAAAAACGGACTTTTATGTTTCACTCAAAAAGTCGGTTTTTAGTAGGAAATAAAAGTGATCACAGATTTCACTTGTTTTTTCCTATCTCTTATAGTTTTCGAGAAAAACGGACTTTTATGTTTTCATCAAAAGTCGGTTTTTAGTAGGAAATAAAAGTGATCACAGATTTCACTTGTTTTTTTTCCTATCTCTTATAGTTTTCGAGAAAAACGGACTTTTATGTTTTCACTCAAAAAGTCGGTTTTGTAGGAAATAAAAGTGATCACAGATTTCACTTGTTTTTTTTCCTATCTCTTATAGTTTTCGAGAAAAACGGACTTTTATGTTTCACTCAAAAAGTCGGTTTTTAGTAGGAAATAAAAGTGATCACAGATTTCACTTGTTTTTGTCCTATCTCTTATAGTTTTCGAGAAAAACGGACTTTTATGTTTCATCAAAAAGTCGGTTTTTAGTAGGAAATAAAAGTGATCACAGATTTCACTTGTTTTTTCCTATCTCTTATAGTTTTCGAGAAAAACGGACTTTTATGTTTTCACTCAAAAAGTCGGTTTTTGTAGGAAATAAAAGTGATCACAGATTTCACTTGTTTTTTCCTATCTCTTATAGTTTTCGAGAAAAACGGACTTTTATGTTTTCACTCAAAAAGTCGGTTTTTAGTAGGAAATAAAAGTGATCACAGATTTCACTTGTTTTTTTCCTATCTCTTATAGTTTTCGAGAAAAACGGACTTTTATGTTTCATCAAAAAGTCGGTTTTTAGTAGGAAATAAAAGTGATCACAGATTTCACTTGTTTTTTCCTATCTCTTATAGTTTTCGAGAAAAACGGACTTTTATGTTTTCACTCAAAAAGTCGGTTTTTAGTAGGAAATAAAAGTGATCACAGATTTCACTTGTTTTTTTTCCTATCTCTTATAGTTTTCGAGAAAAACGGACTTTTATGTTTCACTCAAAAAGTCGGTTTTTAGTAGGAAATAAAAGTGATCACAGATTTCACTTGTTTTTGTCCTATCTCTTATAGTTTTCGAGAAAAACGGACTTTTATGTTTCATCAAAAAGTCGGTTTTTAGTAGGAAATAAAAGTGATCACAGATTTCACTTGTTTTTTCCTATCTCTTATAGTTTTCGAGAAAAACGGACTTTTATGTTTTCACTCAAAAAGTCGGTTTTTAGTAGAAATAAAAGTGATCACAGATTTCACTTGTTTTTTCCTATCTCTTATAGTTTTCGAGAAAAACGGACTTTTATGTTTTCACTCAAAAAGTCGGTTTTTAGTAGGAAATAAAAGTGATCACAGATTTCACTTGTTTTTGTCCTATCTCTTATAGTTTTCGAGAAAAACGGACTTTTATGTTTTCATTCAAAAAGTCGGTTTTTAGTAGGAAATAAAAGTGATCACAGATTTCACTTGTTTTTGTCCTATCTCTTATAGTTTTCGAGAAAAACGGACTTTTATGTTTTC
>NW_023996383.1:0-45516 GCF_015586225.1 Lucilia sericata | reverse complement strand
GATGTACAAATCTTCAATTTCGGGCCTAGCATTATCCTCGGGATCATATTTTTCAATTTGTGTTTGATACGTCAATATCTGTTTAAAATATGACTCCAGTATCCCCAAACGGCACTTCAACTCAGCAGACGAAAGTGTCTTACCTTCACCCCTTCCATTGGCTTCGATTTGGTTCTTGATGCGGGTAATACTCTTCTTCGTATTAGCCCGTTGCTGCTTAACCTCTTCCAAAGTCATCATAAATTTCCAAAAGTTTGGTTAAGTGAGCCAAAAATTTCCAAAAACAAATTTCAAAATGGATGATACTATGTATTGTAGAGCACCGACGCCAAAAGTTTTACGCCAAAAATGTTTATATACAAACTTTATGTATTTATTTACTCTCTATATAAATATGTACCGCAATATTCCGAGCGACAAATTTAGTATACACAAAATTCTATATTATGTACTGGAACCAAAAGCGAACAAATTTATGTATTTTCTTGTATATAAAGATAAGCGGTAAATTTATTTAACCCGAATTACGAGCGAACAAAGTTTATTTATTTTTGTACATAAAAATTTGCGGTAAATTTTAGAGTCACTTTTATTTATTTTATTTTTCGACAAAAACTGATTCTATTTAGTGAGCCGACAAAATTTTGTATAAGGTTTGTAATAGGTATTTAAAAAAAATAGATTTGTAGTAGGTACGTCACTACAAATTTGTTTAACAGTTTTTTTTTTTTTGTTATATGTTGCACTGTCTAGTTTTTTTTTTTTTTTTTTAATGAATTTATAATTTTTTTGTTGCACAGGTTTTTTTTTTTTATTGAACCACAAAGTTTTTTTATTTTTCTTTTTGTAGCACTAGATATGCCCTTGTAATAGAACCACTGTTTCCACTTCACAATATGAACCGTACACTTTTTCTTTAAGTTTGTACTACAACGAAAAGTTTTTAGAATATACCACGGACCGAGAACGACAAATTAGGAAGATTTAGATTAATCACTTGCCCCACGTTGGGCGCCAAAAATGTACGATGAGAGCTTTTTCTTCACCGGCAACGATATAGAGCAATTCGGTCTACTTTGAATTGTTGTCTATAGGTTGCTGAAATGTTCGATGGGCAGTGATTAATTAACAAACACAAAAGAAACTACCGTGGTACCGAGACAAGAATAAAAGATGATGTTGTTCGATTGAATTCACTATGACAATGAATTCAACTATGACAATGTACCAACTCAACTTGTTTATTTATATTCAAAATATGCAAAAACAAAATACATGCAATAAATCTCCAAAATAAGAAATTGCATTTTTAAGAGCAACAACAATATGTTTATAATAAGAATTGCACAGTGGGGCAGAATGGAAATTTTTTGGAAATAAATCTGGCATTTCTAAACGGCTGATCCGATCGGGATAAAATTTGGTGTGAGCGTAGCCAAGGAGTATTCGAGTTTAAGTTTTGAAGATGAACCCTGCAGATGCCCCAGGGACGGCGCTGTGGCGGCTCAAAGTAGGGTACCTACGACATGTAAAATTTTTAACTCGTGCCATTTTTTTGTTTTTCACCCAAATACAAGATTTTTATATTTTGTGAAGCGCTCGACGAGATCTTGAAAAAACATGCTTGGACATACTACTTATCTCTTATAATATCCGAGTTATAGGCATATAAAAATTTAGTGATACAAAATTACCATACCTTGGTCCGCCTTTTTTTGAATACCGGGCGTAATTTTGGACCAAATGGACTCAATTTTTTTCTTGTTAGTTAGACAACAAAATTTCCAATAATATACAAAAAAATTTCAGATCAATATTGTTTACAGATCCAAAAATATACGTTTTTTAATTTAAAAATTCAAAAAATTTTAGATTTTTGGCATTTTTTTGCCAAAAATGTGTCTTAACTCTTTTATTAATAAATAAAATTTTTATTAAGAACATATAACAATTTTATAGTTTTCTAAAAGGTATCTTTACGCAGAACGCTTTGGCGTAAAAAACTTGTCCTATTTTTTGAAAATGTTGCCACTGCGTCCTTCCGAATATGACCTATTTTTTATCAAAACTTCAACTTTGGGCGACATGTTCTAAAATCCCAAAGCTGGGATCAGAAAACTGAAAGCAGTTTTGGAAACCTCAATATGTTTTCTATTTACTCCAAAAGTATTTTCCCAGCCCTGAAAGAAATGTGGACCCTATGGGCAAAAAAGTAAAAAATCCCATTTTTGGGATTTTCATTCCTATTTTTGGGAATTGCGGGATGCCCTTTGACCTTTTCAATTTTTTTTTGCATATTCTTATTTGAAATGACAAATTTAACAAGCGTTGAAAATTTCATTGAGTTTTGTTCATAAATAAAGATTTTGTCATATATTACATATTTGTTTAATTTCTAAAACTATGATTTATATCAAAATTTTAATAGGATCGCAGATAGCTACAACAATTTAGTCCATATTTATCCCTTAATATCATTTTTTAGTTAGATATGGAAATTCTCGACCCTTTACAAAAAATTTCAAGCCAATATCTCAATTACATTCAAAAATATGTTCATTTAAACCTGTGTCCTTTAATTTCATCTTTTTCATATTTTAGTATTAAGTATGACAGAACATACATTTGGTGTTGAATAAAATATTTGGACAATTTTTAAAAATTATTTAGTTAATTATTTTATTATAATATTGTATATAAAATAAAAAAAATTATAATTTTATTATGAGCCACGCACAACAACACCTAAATCACCCCACACAAATTACCTTTCCCGCCCACCGAAATATAAAACACAATTTAATACAATATCATCAGTTAGTATAATAGCTTTTTTTATTTGAACTGTTTATCTTAAACATAATACAATTAATTCTTACAACCTACTTATATAGTTAATTCCTAACACTACTTATTTTCTATAAAATAATCTGTCATATCGGTATACATATCCAGAAGGTAATATAAGTCCTTTAAATCTTCCTTGTTTTGAGATGATAGAGTTTCATAACAAATCCATCTTTTTCGCATAGTTGAAAGAACAGGATCAGAAGATAGAAGTAACTATTAAAAATATCTTCATTCTGTGATTGCCTGGAGCATTTTCTTGAGCTGAATAGTTGAACATGCTTAAAATCTCGATTCCTCGCTTCCTGGGCTTCTTCTGTTAACTCTCCAAGTGGAAGAATATTCGATTCAATTATTATTTGACCATGACACAATACTTTGTGTACTGTTGGTGTTAGTTCCCTCCATGGATACAGAGATACAAGTAATTTAGAAATTTCAGATGTGTATTCCCCAAATCGATTTTCATTAATTTTATGTTTACTATTCAGTGCCATTAAAATAGTTTTAACTCTTCGAAGCAACTCCTTGTCGATTCCAGTTATTTTTGAAGTAATTTCAAAATCACGAAAAAACCTTCTCGACGTATTACCGTCATTTGTACTACCGCAACTTGAAAGTGGTTTGTCGATGTTTAATCCCATCTGAACTTTAAATTCTTCTTGGATTCTGCTTTTTTCCGCAGCTCTCAGTTCTTTCAATTCTTCATTATTTTTTGTTGATTTAGTAGGATAGTTTGTTTTTTTTTCCTGGATCGCCTTGTATGATGGTAATATATTGTGTCCTTTTTCATGCAGAGCTTTCCTTAATATTTGGTACTTATTTCGACTGAGACCCAGTTCCAACATAAGCGCTATTGCTTCCTCTTCAGTAAAATTTGATTATGATGTTGGAGTTGGTATACTTTCCACAATTCGCTTAAGTCGTTTTGGTGATGCATTAGGAAGAATAGTTGCAAATATGTACGACATCCATATGTTGGTTTTCCTTTTTCAGCATTTCGTTAAATGTATCAGCAATTTCCTCATTTGAGATTGAAAAAAGTTTTTGTGTGACCCTCTTATTTTTTACCTTGAACATAAGTCTTCGTATGACTTGCAAGGCGCTCCTATTGATGTGTTGTAAGTTGAGATTTCCGTAGTAGTTTCCATCCAACTACAAAATTTTAATCGAAATTTCTTTTGATTTCCATCCACAGACTTACTTTTTACATCAAAAAGTTTTAAAAAGTTTTCAATTTTTGATATGCCTGTTTTGTCTACTTTTCTACTATATGTAGTTTTTATATAATTTGAAATGTCTTCAATTCTTTCTGGCCCTTTTGAAGATATACTCCATAAAACGGAACACAACTCTTCGTACTTTAATGTAATCTTCATTGTAGATTTATTAAATATGGTACTTAAAATCTGAGAAGTTTACTTATATACCAATTCTTGTCATTTCCGATACAGGTATTCCAAAGTAAAAAATTACGAATTGTCTACCTATTAACATTTAGGACTATATTACTATAACCTGTAATTCAGTCATTGATATTTCTTATTAGTGAATGAATCGAAATTATCATTACCTGTATATTTTTACCTACATGATCATAAACGAAACAGAACGAAATGATCTGTCGAAAAAATTTAGGTAAAAAATAGTTATAAATTTTTGAAAATTTAAGCATAATAGGACCTTTCAATTATAAGGATAAGCAAACAAATAGAAAATAGGTAAATATAAGATTTAAATATGTGCTGTCATACTTAATACTAAAATATGAAAAAGATGAAATTAAAGGACACAGGTTTAAATGAACATATTTTTGAATGTAATTGAGATATTGGCTTGAAATTTTTTGTAAAGGGTCGAGAATTTCCATATCTAACTAAAAAATGATATTAAGGGATAAATATGGACTAAATTGTTGTAGCTATCTGCGATCCTATTAAAATTTTGATATAAATCATAGTTTTAGAAATTAAACAAATATGTAATATATGACAAAATCTTTATTTATGAACAAAACTCAATGAAATTTTCAACGCTTGTTAAATTTGTCATTTCAAATAAGAATATGCAAAAAAAAATTGAAAAGGTCAAAGGGCATCCCGCAATTCCCAAAAATAGGAATGAAAATCCCAAAAATGGGATTTTTTACTTTTTTGCCCATAGGGTCCACATTTCTTTCAGGGCTGGGAAAATACTTTTGGAGTAAATAGAAAACATATTGAGGTTTCCAAAACTGCTTTCAGTTTTCTGATCCCAGCTTTGGGATTTTAGAACATGTCGCCCAAAGTTGAAGTTTTGATAAAAAATAGGTCATATTCGGAAGGACGCAGTGGCAACATTTTCAAAAAATAGGACAAGTTTTTTACGCCAAAGCGTTCTGCGTAAAGATACCTTTTAGAAAACTATAAAATTGTTATATGTTCTTAATAAAAATTTTATTTTATTAATAAAAGAGTTAAGACACATTTTTGGCAAAAAAACGCCAAAAATCTAAAATTTTTTGAATTTTTAAATTAAAAAACGTATATTTTTGGATCTGTAAACAATATTGATCTGAAATTTTTTGTATATTATTGGAAATTTTGTTGTCTAACTAACAAGAAAAATTGAGTCCATTTGGTCCAAAATTACGCCCGGTATTCAAAAAAAGGCGGACCAAGGTATGGTAAATTTTGTATCACTAAATTTTTAAATGCCTATAACTCGGATATTATAAGAGATAAGTAGTATGTCCAAGCATGTTTTTTCAAGATCTCGTCGAGCGCTTTCACAAAATATAAAAATCTTTGTATTTGGGTGAAAAACAAAAAAATGGCACGAGTTTAAAAATTTTACATGTCGTAGGTACCCCACTTTGAGCCGCCACAGCGCCGTACCCTGGGGCATCTGCAGGGTTCATCTTCAAAACTTAAACTCGAATACTCCCTTGGCTACGCTCACGCCAAATTTATCCCGATCGGCTCAGCCGTTAGAAATGCAGATTTATTTCCCAAAAAATTTCCATTCTGCCCCCACTGTGAATTTGGAGTCCCCAAATATAAAACTAAGTTCATTACAAAAATATGTACAGTTTGTATACAATGACAAATACAGTGCAACAGTAGCAAAAATAAAATTTAAGTACATAAAAAATGGAAAATTGAACATAACATTTACTAATAATTTTTCGGTGACCTAACATGCTTATTAAATTGTAAGTTTTAAAATTCTGAAATTTAATTTTATATTTTGTATCCGTCATTTTAATCCATAAGACACGCACTTTCTTTTGACAAATCGCTTATTCAAAAATCTTAAGTTCATAAAATTGGTAAAATTGGGATATCATAGCAATTTTTGGTATAGGGTAAATTTCTTAGTAATGGTATTTTCCCTATTGCTGTAAATAGCTTTGACAGTTTTCAAGCTACAACAGTTTTGTATACCTAATTTTAATCCATAAGAAACGCACTTTCTTTGCACATATCGCTTCTTCAAAAATCTTAAGTTCTTAAAATTGGTATAGTTAGGATATCATTAAAATATTTGGTACAGAGTAAATTTTCCCTATTCCTGCAAATAAATTTTACAGCTTTCAAGCAACGACAGTTTTGTATACCTCATTTTTATCCATAAGAAACGCACTTTCTTTTGACATATCGCTTCTTCAAAAATCTTAAGTTCTTAAAATTTGTAAATTGGGATATCATTACAATTTTTGGTACATAGTAAATTTCTTAGTATATTGTATTTTCCCTATTCCTGCAAATAACGTTGACAGTTTTCAAGCTACGACAGTTTTGTAGTACCTCATTTTAATCCATAAGAAACCACTTTCTTTTGACATATCGCTTCTTCAAAAATCTTAAGTTCTTAAAATTGGTAAAATTGGGATATCATTAAAATATTTGGTACAGAGTAAATTTCTTAGTATATTGTATTTTCCCTATTCCTGCAAATAACGTTGACAGTTTTCAAGCTACTGACAGTTTTGTAATACCTCATTATAATCCATAAGAAACGCACTTTCTTTTGACATATCGCTTATTCAAAATCTTAAGTTCTTAGAATTGGTAAAATTGGGATATCAGTTACAATTTTTGGTACAGAGTAAATTTCTTAGTATATTGTATTTTCCCTATTCCTGCAAATAACTTTGACAGTTTTCAAGCTACGACAGTTTTGTATACCTCATTTTAATCCATAAGAAACGCACTTTCTTTGACATATCGCTTATTCAAAAATCTTAAGTTCTTAAAATTGGTAAAATTGGGATATCATTAAAATTTTTGGTACAGAGTAAATTTCTTAGTATATTGTATTTTCCTATTCCTGCAAATAACTTTGACAGTTTTCAAAGCTACGACAGTTTTGTATACCTCATTTTAATCCATAAGAACCACTTTCTTTTGACATATCGCTTATTCAAAAATCTTAAGTTCTTAAAATTGGTAAAATTGGGATATCATTACAATTTTTGGTACAGAGTAAATTTCTTAGTATATTGTATTTTCCCTATTCCTGCAAATAACTTTGACAGTTTTCAAGCTACGACAGTTTTGTATACCTCATTTTAAATCCATAAGAAACGCACTTCTTTTGACATATCGCTTATTCAAAAATCTTAAGTTCTTAAAATTGGTAAAATTGGGATATCATTAAAATTTTTGGTACAGAGTAAATTTCTTAGTATATTGTATTTTCCCTATTCCTGCAAATAACTTTGACAGTTTTCAAGCTACGACAGTTTTGTATACCTCATTTTAAATCCATAAGAAACCACTTTCCTTTGACATATCGCTTATTCAAAATCTTAAGTTCTTAAAATTGGTAAAATGGGGATATCATTACAATTTTTGGCACAGAGTAAATTTCTTAGCATATATTGTATTTTCCCTATTCCTGCAAATAAGTTGACAGTTTTCAAGCTACGACAGTTTTGTGTACCTCATTTTAATCCATAAGAAACGCACTTCTTTTGACATATCGCTTCATCAAAAATCTTAAGTTCTAAAATTTGTAAAATTGGGATATCATAACAATTTTTGGCACAGAGTAAATTTCTTAGTATTATTGTATTTCCCTATTCCTGCAAATAAGTTTGACAGTTTTCAAGCTACGACAGTTGTGTATACCTCATTTTAATCCATCAGAAATGCACTTCTTTTGACATATCGCTTATTCAAAAATCTTAAGTTATAAATTGATAAAATGGGATTTATTACAATTTTTGGTATAGGGTAAATTTCTTAGTAAATGGTATTTTCCGTATTCCTTTAAATAACTTTGACAGTTTCAAGCTACGGCAGTTTTGTATACCTCATTTTAATCCATAAGAAACCTTGTATTATCCCTATTCCTGCAAACAACTTTGACAGTTTTCAAGCTACGACAGTTTTGTATACCTCATTTTAATCCATAAGAAATGCACTTTCTTTTGACATATCGCTTATTCAAAAATCTTAAGTTCATAAAATTGATAAAATTGGGATATTATTACAATTTTTGGTATATGGTAAATTTCTTAGTAAATGGTATTTTCCGTATTCCTTTAAATAACTTTGACAGTTTTCAAGCTACAACAGTTTTGTAAACCTCATTTTAATCCATAAGAAACCCACTTTCTTTTGACATATCGCTTCTTCAAAATCTTAAGTTCTAAAAATTGGTAAAATTGGGATATCATTAAAATATTTGGTACAGAGTAAATTTCTTAGTATATTGTATTTTCCCTATTCCTGCAAATAACGTTGACAGTTTCAAGATATGATAGTTTTGTATACCTTATTTCAATCCATAAGAAACGCACTTTCTTTTGATATATCGCTTATTCAAAAATCTTAAGTTCTTAAAATTGGTTAAATATGGACATCATTACAATTTTTGGTACAGAGTAAATTTCTTAGTATATTGTATTTTCCCTATTCCTGCAAAGAACTTTGACAGTTTCAAGCTATGACAGCTTTGTATACCTCATTTTAATCCATAAGAAACGCACTTTCTTTTGACATATCGCTTCTTCAAAAATCCTAAGTTCTTAAAATTGTTAAAATTGGGATATTATTAAAATTTTTGGTACAGAGTAAATTTCTTAGTATATTGTTTTTTTTTCCTATTCCTGAAAATAACTTTGACAGTTTTCAAGCTACGACAGTCTTGTATACATCATTTTAATCCATAAGAAACGCACTTTCTTTTGACATATCGCTTATACAAAAATATGAAGTTCTTAAAATTGTATTGTTGGTACAGAGTTAATTTATTATTTTCCCTATTCCTGCAAATAACTTAATTTTAATCCATAAGAAACGCACTTTCTTTTGATATATCGCTTATTCAAAAATCTTAAGTTCATTAAATTGGTAAAATTGGGATATCATTGCAACTTTTGGTATACGGTAAATTTCTTAGTAAATGGTATTTTCCCTATTCCTTTAAATAGCTTTGACAGTTTTCAAGCTACAACAGTTTTGTATACCTCATTTTAATCCATAAGAAATGCACTTACTTTTGACATATCGCTTATTCAAAAATCTTAAGTTCTTAAAATTGGTAAAATTTGGATATCATTAAAATTTTTTGTACAGAGTAAATTTCTTAGTATATTGTATTTTCCCTATTCCTGCAAATAACCTTGACAGTTTTCAAGCTACTATAGTTTTGTATACCTCGTTTTAATCCATAAGAAACGCACTTTCTTTGGACATATCGCTTCTTCAAAAATCTTAAGTTCTTAAAATTGGTATAATTAGGATATCATTAAAATATTTGGTACAGAGTAAATTTCTTAGTGTATTGTATTTTCCCTATTCCTGCAAATAACTTTTACAGCTTTCAAGCAACGACAGTTTTGTATACCTCATTTTTATCCATAAGAAATGCACTTTCTTTTGACATATCGCTTCTTCAAAAATCTTAAGTTCATAAAATTTGTAAAATTGGGATATCATTACAATTTTTGGCACAAAGTAAATTTCTTAGTATAGTATATTTCCCTATTCCTGCAAATAAGTTTGACAGTTTTCAAGCTACGACAGTTTTGTGTACCTCATTTTAATCCATAAGAAACCCACTTTCTTTTGACTTATGGCTTCTTCAAAAATCTTAAGTTCTTAAAATTGGTAAAATTGGGATATCATTAAAATTTTTGGTACAGAGTAAATTTCTTAGTATTTTGTATTATCCCTATTCCTGCTTCAAGCAGGAATAGGGATAATACGACAGTTTTGTATACCTCATTTTAATCCATAAGAAATGCACTTTCTTTTGACATATCGCTTATTCAAAAATCTTAAGTTCATAAAATTGATAAAATGGGATATTATTACAATTTTTGGTATAGGGTAAATTTCTTAGTAAATGGTATTTTCCGTATTCCTTTAAATAACTTTGACAGTTTTCATGCTACGGCAGTTTTGTATACCTCATTTTAATCCATAAGAAACCTTGTATTATCCCTATTCCTGCAAACAACTTTGACAGTTTTCAAGCTACGACAGTTTTGTATACCTCATTTAATCCATAAGAAACCCACTTTCTTTTGAAATATCGCTTCTTCAAAATCTTAAGTTCTAAAAATTGGTAAAATTGGGATATCATTAAAATATTTGGTACAGAGTAAATTTCTTAGTATATTGTATTTTCCCTATTCCTGCAAATAACGTTGACAGTTTCAAGCTATGACAGTTTTGAATACCTCATTATAATCCATAAGAAACGCACTTTCTTTTAACATATCGCTTATTCCAAAATCTTAAGTTCTTAGAAATGGTAAAATTGGGATATCATTGCAATTTTTGGTACAGAGTAAATTTTCTTAGATTATTGTATTTTCCCTATTACTGCAAATAACTTTGACAGTTTCAAGATATGACAGTTTTGTATACCTTATTTTAATCCATAAGAAACGAACTTTCTTTTAACATATCGCTTATTCAAAAATCTTAAGTTCTTAAAATTGGTTAAATATGGACATCATTACAATTTTTGGAACAGAGTAAATTTCTTAGTATATTGTATTTTCCCTATTCCTGCAAATAACTTTGACAGTTTCAAGCTATGACAGCTTTTTAATCCATAAGAAACGCACTTTCTTTTGGCATATCGCTTCTTCAAAAATCTTAAGTTCTTATAATTGGTAAAATTGGGATATTATTAAAATTTTTGGTACAGAGTAAATTTCTAAGTATATAGTTTTTTTCCTATTCCTGAAAATAACTTTGACAGTTTTAAAGCTACGACAGTTTTGTATACATCATTTTAATCCATAAGAAACGCACTTTTTTTTGACATATCGCTTATTCAAAAATATTAAGTTCTTAAAATTGGTAAAATTGGGATATCATTCAAATTTTTGGTACAGAGTAAATTTCTTAGTATATTGTATTTTCCCTATTCCTGAAAATAACTTTGACAGTTTTCAAGCTACTACAGTTTTGTATACCTCATTTTAATCCATAAGAAATGCACTTTCATATCATTAAAATTTTTGGTACAGAGTAAATTTCTTAGTATATTGATTTTTTTTCCTATACCTGAAAATAACTTTGACAGTTTTCAAGCTACGAGAGTTTTGTATACCTCATTTCAATCCATAAGAAATCCACTTTCTTTTGACATATCGCTTATTCAAAAATATTAAGATCTTAAAATTGGTAAAATTGGGATATCATTAAAATTTTTGGTACAGAGTAAATTTCTTAGTATATTGTATTTTCCCCATTCCTGCAAATTACTTTGACAATTTTCAATCTACGACAGTTTTGTATACATCATTTTAATCCAGAAGAAACGCAATTTCTTTTGACATTTCGCTTATTCAAAAATTTTAAGTTCTTAAAATTGATAAAATTGGGATATCATTCAAATTTTTGGTACAGAGTAAATTTCTTAGTATATTGTATTTTCCCTATTCCTGAAAATAACTTTGACCGTTTTCAAGCTACGAGAGTTTTGTATACCTCATTTTAATCCATAAGAAGTGCACTTTCTTTTGACATATCGGTTATTCAAAAATCTTAAGTTCATAAATTGGTAAAATGGGATATCATTACAATTTTTGGTATAGGGTAAATTTCTTAGTAAATGGTATTTTCCCTATTCCTTTAAATAACTTTGACAGTTTTCAAGCTACGATAGTTTTGTATACCTCAATTTAATCCATAAGAAACGCACTTTCTTTTGACATATCGGTTATTCAAAAATATTAAGTTCTTAAAATTAATAAAATTGGGATATCATTACAATTTTTGGTATAGGGTAAATTTCTTAGTAAATGGTATTTTCCCTATTCCTTTAAATGACTTTGACAGTTTTCAAGCTACGACAGTTTTGTATACCTCAATTTAATCCATAAGAAACGCACATTCTTTTGACATATCGGTAATTAAAAAATATTAAGTTCTTAAAATTAGTAAAATTGGGATATCATTCAAATTTTTGGTACAGAGAAAATTTCTTAGTATATTGTAATTTCCCTAATCCTGAAAATAACTTTGACAGTTTTCAAGCTACGAGAGTTTTGTGTACCTCATTTTAATCCATAAGAAACCCACTTTCTTTGGATATATCGCTTCTTCAAAAATCTTAAGTTCTAAAAATTGGTAAAATTGGGATATCATTAAAATATTTGGTACAGAGTAAATTTCTTAGTATATTGTATTTTCCCTATTCCTGCAAATAACGTTAACAGTTTCAAGCTATTCCAAAATCTTAAGTTCTTAGAAATGCTAAAATTGGGATATCATTGCAATTTTTGGTACAGAGTAAATTTTCTTAGATTATTGTGTTTTCCCTATTACTGCAAATAACTTTGACACTTTCAAGATATGACCGTTTTGTATACCTTATTTTAATCCATAAGAAACGAACTTTCTTTTGACATATCGCTTATTCAAAAATCTTAAGTTCTTAAAATTGGTAAAATTGGGATATTAATAAAATTTTTGGTACAGAGTAAATTTCTAAGTATATAGTTTTTTTCCTATTCCTGAAAATAACTTTGACAGTTTTCAAGCTACGACAGTTTTGTATACATAATTTTAATCTATAAGAAACGCATATCGCTTATTCAAAAATATTAAGTTCTTAAAATTGGTAAAATTGGGTATCATTCAAATTTTTGGTACAGAGTAAATTTCTTAGTATTTTATTTTCCCTATTCATGAAAATAACTTTGACAGTTTTCAAGCTACTACAGTTTTGTATACCTCATTTTAATCCATAAGAAATGCACTTTCATATCATTAAAATTTTTGGTACAGAGTAAATTTCTTAGTATATTGATTTTTTTCCTATACCTGAAAATAACTTTGACAGTTTTCAAGCTACGAGAGTTTTGTATACCTCATTTTAATCTATAAGAAATCCACTTTCTTTTGACATATCGCTCATTCAAAAATATTAAGATCTTAAAATTGGTAAAATTGGGATATCATTAAAATTTTTGGTACAGAGTAAATTTCTTAGTATATTGTATTTTCCCCATTCCTGCAAATAACTTTGACAGTTTTCAAGCTACGACAGTTTTGTATACCTCAATTTAATCCATAAGAAACGCACATTCTTTTGACATATCGGTAATTAAAAAATATTAAGTTATTAAAATTGGTAAAATCGGGATACCATTACAATTTTTGGTGCAGAGAAAATTTCTTATTAGATTGTCTTTTCCCTATTCCTGAAAATATCTTTGGAAGTTTTCAAGCTACGACAGTTTTATATACATCATTTTAATCCAGAAGAAACGCAATTTCTTTTGACATTTCCCTTATTCAAAAATATTAAGTTCTTAAAATTAGTAAAATTGGGATAGCATTCAAATTTTTGGTACAGAGTAAATTTCTTAGTATATTGTAATTTCCCTATTCCTGAAAATAACTTTGACAGTTTTCAAGCTACGAGAGTTTTGTGTACCTCATTTTAATCCATAAGAAACCCACTTTCTTTGGATATATCGCTTCTTCAAAAATCTTAAGTTCTTAAAATTTGTAAAATTGGGATATCATTAAAATTTTTGGTACAGGGTAAATTTTTTAGTATATTGTATTATCCCTATTCCTGCAACTTTGACAGTTTTCAAGCTACGAAACCCACTTTCTTTTGAAATATCGCTTCTTGAAAATCTTAAGTTCTAAAAATTGGTAAAATTGGGATATCATTAAAATATTTGGTACAGAATAAATTTCTTAGTATATTGTATTTTCCCTATTCCTGCAAATAACGTTAACAGTTTCAAGCTATGACAGTTTTGAATACCTCATTATAATCCATAAAGAAACGCACTTTCTTTTGACATATCGCTTATTCCAAAATCTCAAGTTCTTAGAAATGGTAAAATTGGGATATTATTGCAATTTTTGGTACAGAGTAAATTTTCTTAGATTATTGTATTTTCCCTATTACTGCAAATAACTTTGACAGTTTCAAGATATGACAGTTTTGTATACCTTATTTTAATCCATAAGAAACGAACTTTCTTTTGACATATCGCTTATTCAAAAATCTTAAGTTCTTAAAATTGGTTAAATATGGACATCATTACAATTTTTGGTACAGAGTAAATTTCTTAGTATATTGTATTTTCCCTATTCCTGCAAATAACTTTGACAGTTTCAGGCTATGACAGCTTTGTATACCTCATTTTAATCCATAAGAAACGCACTTTCTTTTGACATATCGCTTCTTCAAAAATCTTAAGTTCTTAAAATTGGTAAAATTGGGATATTATTAAAATTTTTGGTACAGAGTAAATTTCTAAGTATAGTTTTTTTCCTATTCCTGAAAATAACTTTGACAGTTTTCAAGCTACGACAGTTTTCTATACATCATTTTAATCCATAAGAAACGCACTTTCTTTTGACATATCGCTTATTCAAAAATATTAAGTTCTTAAAATTGGTAAAATTGGGATATCATTCAAATTTTTGGTACAGAGTAAATTTCTTAGTATATTGTATTTTCCCTATTCCTGAAAATAACTTTGACAGTTTTCAAGCTACTACAGTTTTGTATACCTCATTTTAATCCATAAGAAATGCACTTTCATATCATTAAAATTTTTGGTACAGAGTAAATTTCTTAGTATATTGATTTTTTTCCTATACCTGAAAATAACTTTGACAGTTTTCAAGCTACGAGAATTTTGTATACCTCATTTTAATCCATAAGAAATCCACTTTCTTTTGACATATCGCTTATTCAAAAATATTAAGATCTTAAAATTGGAAAAATTGGGATATCATTAAAATTTTTGGTACAGAGTAAATTTCTTAGTATATTGTATTTTCCCCATACCTGCAAATAACTTTGACAATTTTCAAGCTACGACAGTTTTGTATACATCATTTTAATCCAGAAGAAACGCAATTTCTTTTGACATTTCGCTTATTCAAAAATATTAAGTTCTTAAAATTAGTAAAATTGGGATATCATTCAAATTTTTGGTACAGAGTAAATTTCTTAGTATATTGCAATTTCCCTATTCCTGAAAATAACTTTGACAGTTTTCAAGCTACGAGAGTTTTGTGTACCTCATTTTAATCCATAAGAAACCCACCTTCTTTTGACATATCGGTTATTCAAAAATCTTAAGTTCATAAAATTGGTAAAATGGGATATCATTACAATTTTTGGTATAGGGTAAATTTCTTAGTAAATGGTATTTTCCCTATTCCTGAAAATAACTTTGACAGTTTTCAAGCTACGAGAGTTTTGTATACATCATTTTAGTCCATAAGAAACCCACTTTCTTTTGACATATTGCTTATTCAAAAATCTTAAGTTCATAAAATTGGTAAAATTGGGATATTATTGCAATTTTTGGTATAGGGTATATTTCTTAGTAAATGGTATTTTCGGTATTCCTTTAAAAAACTTTGACAGTTTTCAAGCTACGACAGTTTTGTATACCTCATTTTAATCCATAAGAAATGTACTTTCTTTTGACATATCGCTTATTCAAAAATCTTAAGTTCTTAAAATTGGTAAAATTGGGATATCATTAAAATTTTTGGTACAGAGTAAATTTCTTAGTATATTGTATTTTCCCTAATCCTGCAAATAACTTTGACAGTATTCAAGCTACGATAGTTATGTATACCTTATTTTAATCCATAAGAAACCCACTTTCTTTTGACATATCACTTATTCAAAAATTTTAAGTTCTTAAAATTGGTAAAATTGGGATATCATTACAATTTTTGGTATAGGGTAAAGTTCTTAGTAAATGATATTTTCCCTATTCCTTTAAATAACTTTGACAGATTTCAAGCTACGACAGTTTTGTATACCTCAATTTAATCCATAAGAAACGCACTCTCGTTTGACATATCGGTAATTAAAAAATATTAAGTTCTTAAAATTAGTAAAATTGGGATATCATTAAAATTTTTGGTACAGAGTAAATTTCTTAGTATATTGTATTATCCCTATTCCTGCAAATAACTTTGACAGTTTTCAAGCTACGACAGTTTTGTATACATCATTTTAATCCATAAGAAACGCACTTTCTTTTGACTTATCGCTTATTCAAAAATATTAAGTTATTAAATTTAATAAAATTGGAATATCATTAAAATTTTTGGTACAGAGTAAATTTCTTAGTATATTGTATTTTCCCTATTGCTGAAAATAACTTTGACAGATTTCAAGCTACGAGAGTTTTGTGTACCTCATTTTAATCTATAAGAAACCTACTTTCTTTTGCCATATCGCTTCTTAAAAAATCTTAAGTTCTCAACATTGGTAATATTGTGATATCAATAAAATTTTTGGTATAGAGTAAATTTCTTAGTATATTGTATTTTCTCTATTCCTGCAAATAACTTTGACAGTTTACAAGCTAAAAATTGGTAAAATTGGGATATCATTCAAATTTTTGGTACAGAGTAAATTTCTTAGTGTATTGTATTTTCCCTATTCTTGCAAATAACTTTGACAGTTTTCAAGCTACGACAGTTTTGTATACCTCATTTTAATCCATAAGAAATGCACTTTCATATCATTAAAATTTTTGGTACAGTGTAAATTTCTTAGTATATTGTATTATCCCTATTCCTGCAAATAACTTTGACAGTTTTCAAGCTACGACAGTTTTGTATACATCATTTTAATCCATAAGAAATGCACTTTCTTTTGACATATCGCTTATTCAAAAATATTAAGTTATTAAGATTGGTAAAATTGGGATATCATTAAAATTTTTGGTACAGAGTAAATTTCTTAGTATATTGTATTTTCCTTATTCCTGCACGAGAGTTTTGTGTACCTCATTTTAATCTATAAGAATCCCTCTTTCTTTTGACATATCGCTTCTTCAAAAATCTTAAGTTCTCAACATTGGTAAAATTGTGATATCATTAAAATTTTTGGTATAGAGTAAATTTCTAAGTATATTGTATTTTCCCTATTCCTGCAAATAACTTTGGCAGTTTTCAAGATACGACAGTTTTGTATACCTTATTTTAATCCATAAGAAATGCACTTTCTTTTGACATATCGCTTATACCTTATTTGAATCCATAAGAAACCCATTTTCTCTTGACATATCGCTTCTTCAAAAATCTTAAGTTCTTAAAATTGGTAAAACTGGGTTAACATTACAATTTTGGTGCAGAGTAAATTTCTAAGTATATTGTATTTTCCCTATTCCTGCAAATAACTATGACAGTTTTCAAGCTAAGACAGTTTTGTATACCTCATTTTAATCCATAAGAAATGCACTTTCATATCATTAAAATTTTTGGTACAGAGTAAATTTCTTAGTATATTGTTTTTTTCCTATTCCTGAAAATAACTTTGACAGTTTTCAAGCTACGAGAGTTTTGTATACCTTATTTTAATCCCTATTCCTGCAAATAACTTTGACAGTTTTCAAGCTACGACAGTTTTGTATACATCATTTTAATCCATAAGAAACGCACTTTCTTTTGACTTATCGCTTATTCAAAAATATTAAGTTATTAAATTTAATAAAATTGGAATATCATTAAAATTTTTGGTACAGAGTAAATTTCTTAGTATATTGTATTTTCCCTATTGCTGAAAATAACTTTGACAGATTTCAAGCTACGAGAGTTTTGTGTACCTCATTTTAATCTATAAGAAACCTTCTTTCTTTTGCCATATCGCTTCTTAAAAAATCTTAAGTTCTCAACATTGGTAATATTGTGATATCATTAAAATTTTTGGTATAGAGTAAATTTCTTAGTATATTGTATTTTCTCTATTCCTGCAAATAACTTTGACAGTTTACAAGCTAAAAATTGGTAAAATTGGGATATCATTCAAATTTTTGGTACAGAGTAAATTTCTTAGTGTATTGTATTTTCCCTATTCTTGCAAATAACTTTGACAGTTTTCAAGCTACGACAGTTTTGTATACCTCATTTTAATCCATAAGAAATGCACTTTCATATCATTAAAATTTTTGGTACAGAGTAAATTTCTTAGTATATTGTATTATCCCTATTCCTGCAAATAACTTTGACAGTTTTCAAGCTACGACAGTTTTGTATACATCATTTTAATCCATAAGTAATGCACTTTCTTTTGACATATCGCTTATTCAAAAATATTAAGTTATTAAGATTGGTAAAATTGGGATATCATTAAAATTTTTGGTACAGAGTAAATTTCTTAGTATATTGTATTTTCCTTATTCCTGCACGAGAGTTTTGTGTACCTCATTTTAATCTATAAGAATCCCTCTTTCTTTTGACATATCGCTTCTTCAAAAATCTTAAGTTCTCAACATTGGTAAAATTGTGATATCATTAAAATTTTTGGTATAGAGTAAATTTCTAAGTATATTGTATTTTCCCTATTCCTGCAAATAACTTTGGCAGTTTTCAAGATACGACAGTTTTGTATACCTTATTTTAATCCATAAGAAATGCACTTTCTTTTGACATATCGCTTATACCTTATTTGAATCCATAAGAAACCCATTTTCTCTTGACATATCGCTTCTTCAAAAATCTTAAGTTCTTAAAATTGGTAAAACTGGGTTAACATTACAATTTTTGGTGCAGAGTAAATTTCTAAGTATATTGTATTTTCCCTATTCCTGCAAATAACTATGACAGTTTTCAAGCTAAGACAGTTTTGTATACCTCATTTTAATCCATAAGAAATGCACTTTCATATCATTAAAATTTTTGGTACAGAGTAAATTTCTTAGTATATTGTTTTTTTCCTATTCCTGAAAATAACTTTGACAGTTTTCAAGCTACGAGAGTTTTGTATACCTTATTTTAATCCATAAGAAATCCACTTTCTTTTGACATATCACTTCTTCAAAAATCTTAAGTTCTTAAAATTGGTAAAATTGGGATATCATTAAAATTTTTGGTACAGAGTAAATTTCTTAGTATATTGTATTTTCCCTATTCCTGCAAATAACTTTGACAGTTTTCACGCTACGACAGTATACATCATATTAATCCATAAGAAACCCATTTTCTTTTAACATATCGCTTATTCGAAAATATTAAGTTCTTAAAATTGGTAAAATTGGGATATCATTAAAAATTTTGGTACAGAGTAAATTTCTTAGTATATTGTATTATCCCTATTCCTGCAACTTTGACAATTTTCAAGCTACGACAGTTTTGTATACCTCATTTTAATCCACCAGAAATGTACTTTCTTTTGACATATTGCTTATTCAAAAATCTTAAGTTCATAAAATTGATAAAATGGGATATTATTACAATTTTTGGTATACGTTAAATTTCTTAGTAAATGGTATTTTCCGTATTCCTTTAAATAACTTTGACAGTTTTCAAGCTACGGCAGTTTTGTATACCTCATTTTAATCCATAAGAAACCTTGTATTATCCCTATTCCTGCAAACAACTTTGACAGTTTTCAAGCTACGACAGTTTTGTATACCTCATTTTAATCCATAAGAAATGCACTTTCTTTTGACTTATCGCTTATTCAAAAATCTTAAGTTCATAAAATTGATAAAATTGGAATATTATTACAATTTTTGGTATATGGTAAATTTCCTAGTAAATGGTATTTTCCGTAGCTTGACAGTTTTCAAGCTACGACAGTTTTGTAAACCTCATTTTAACAAATCGCTTCTTCAAAATCTTAAGTTCTAAAAATTGGTAAAATTGGGATATCATTAAAATATTTGGTACAGAGTAAATTTCTTAGTATATTTATTTTCCCTATTCCTGCAAATAACGTTGACAGTTTCAAGCTATGACAGTTTTGAATACCTCATTATGATCCATAAGAAACGCACTTTCTTTTGACATATCGCTTATTCAAAAATCTAAAGTTCTTAGAATTGGTAAAATTGGGATATCATTGCAATTTTTGGTATTACTGCAAATAACTTTGACAGTTTCAAGCTATGACAGTTTTGTATACCTTATTTTAATCCATAAGAAACGCACCTTCTTTTGACATATCGCTTATTCAAAAACCTTACATGGACATCATTACAATTTTTGGTACAGAGTAAATTTCTTAGTATATTGTATTTTCCCTATTCCTGCAAATAACTTTGACAGTTTCAAGCTACGACAGCTTTGTATACCTCATTTTAATCCATAAGAAACGCACTTTCTTTTGACATATCGCTTCTTCAAAAATCTTAAGTTCTTAAAATTGGTAAAATTGGGATATTATTAAAATTTTTGGTACAGAGTAAATTTCTTAGTATATTGTTTTTTTCCTATTCCTGAAAATAACTTTGACAGTTTTCAAGCTACGACAGTTTTGTATACATCATTTTAATCCATGAGAAACGCACTTTCTTTTGACATATCGCTTATTCAAAAATATTAAGTTCTTAAAATTGGTAAAATTGGGATATCATTCAAATTTTTGGTACAGAGTAAATTTCTTAGTATATTGTATTTTCCCTATTCCTGCAAATAACTTTGACAATTTTCAAGCTACGACAGTTTTGTATACATCATTTTAATCCAGAAGAAACGCAATTTCTTTTGACATATCGCTTATTCAAAAATATTAGGTTCTTAAAATTAGTAAAATTGGGATATCATTCAAATTTTTGGTACAGAGTAAATTTCTTAGTATATTGTAACTTCCCTATTCCTGAAAATAACTTTGACAGTTTTCAAGCTACGAGAGTTTTGTGTACCTCATTTTTATCCATAAGAAACCCACTTTCTTTGGATATATCGCTTCTTCAAAAATCTTAAGTTCTTAAAATTTGTAAAATTGGGATATCATTAAAATTTTTGGTACAGAGTAAATTTCTTAGTATATTGTGTTTTCCCTATTGCTGAAAATAACTTTGACAGATTTCAAGCTACGAGAGTTTTGTGTACCTCATTTTAATATATAAGAAACCTACTTTCTTTTGACATATCGCTTCTTTAAAAATCTTAAGTTCTCAACATTGGTAAAATTGTGATATCATTAAAATTTTTGGTATAGAGTAAATTTCTTAGTATATTGTATTTTCTCTATTCCTGCAAATAACTTTGACAGTTTTCAAGCTAAAAATTGGTAAAATTGGGATATCATTCAAATTTTTGGTACAGAGTAAATTTCTTAGTGTATTGTATTTTCCCTATTCTTGCAAATAACTTTGACAGTTTTCAAGCTACGACAGTTTTGTATACCTCATTTTAATCCATAAGAAATGCACTTTCATATCATTAAAATTTTTGGTACAGAGTAAATTTCTTAGTATATTGTATTATGCCTATTCCTGCAAATAACTTTGACAGTTTTCAAGCTACGACAGTTTTGTATGCATCATTTTAATCCATAAGAAACCCACTTTCTTTTGACATATCGCTTCTTCAAAAATCTTAATTTCTCAACATTGGTAAAATTGTGATATCATTAAAATTTTTGGTACAGAATAAAGTTCTATATTGTATATTGTATTTTCTCTATTCCTGACAGTTTTCAAGCTACGACAGTTTTGTATACCTCATTTTTATCCATAAGAAACGCACTTTCTTTTGACATATCGCTTCTTCAAAAATCTTAAGTTCTTAAAATTGGTAAAACTGGGTTAACATTACAATTTTTGGTGCAGAGTAAATTTCTAAGTATATTGTATTTTCCCTATTCCTCCAAATAACTTTGACAGTTTTCAAGCTACGACAGTTTTGTATACCTTATTTTAATCCATAAGAAATGCACTTTCTTTTGACATATCGCTTATACCTTATTTGAATCCATAAGAAACCCACTTTCTCTTGATATATCGCTTCTTCAAAAATCTTAAGTTCTTAAAATTGGTAAAACTGGGTTAACATTACAATTTTTGGTGCAGAGTAAATTTCTAAGTATATTGTATTTTCCCTATTCCTGAAAATAACTTTGACAGTTTTCAAGCTACGACAGTTTTGTATACCTCGTTTTAATCCATAAGAAATGCACTTTCATATCATTAAAATTTTTGGTACAGAGTAAATTTCTTAGTATATTGTTTTTTTCCTATTCCTGAAAATAACTTTGACAGTTTTCAAGCTACGAGAGTTTCGTATACCTTATTTTAATCCATAAGAAATCCACTTTCTTTTGACATATCACTTCTTCAAAAATCTTAAGTTCTTAAAATTGGTAAAATTGGGATATCATTAAAATTTTTGGTACAGAGTAAATTTCTTAGTATATTGTATTTTCCCTATTCCTGCAAATATTATTCTTAAAATTGGTAAAATTGGGATATCATTAAAATTTTTGGTACAGAGTAAATTTCTTAGTATATTGTATTATCCTTATTCCTGCAACTTTGACAATTTTCAAGCTACGACAGTTTTGTATACCTCATTTTAATCCACCAGAAATGTACTTTCTTTTGACATATCGCTTATTCAAAAATCTTAAGTTCATAAAATTGATAAAATGGGATATTATTACAATTTTTGATATAGGTTAAATTTCTTAGTAAATGGTATTTTCCGTATTCCTTTAAATAACTTTGACAGTTTTCAAGCTACGGCAGTTTTGTATACCTCATTTTAATCCATAAGAAACCTTGTATTATCCCTATTCCTGCAAACAACTTTGACAGTTTTCAAGCTACGACAGTTTTGTATACCTCATTTTAATCCATAAGAAATGCACTTTCTTTTGACATATCGCTTATTCAAAAATCTTAAGTTCATAAAATTGATAAAATTGGGATATTATTACAATTTTTGGTATATGGTAAATTTCTTAGTAAATGGTATTTTCCGTAGCTTGACAGTTTTCAAGCTACGACAGTTTTGTAAACCTCATTTTAATCCATAAGAAACCCACTTTCTTTTGACAAATCGCTTCTTCAAAATCTTAAGTTCTAAAAATTGGTAAAATTGGGATATCATTAAAATATTTGGTACAGAGTAAATTTCTTAGTATATTGTATTTTCCCTATTCCTGCAAATAACGTTGACAGTTTCAAGCTATGACAGTTTTGAATACCTCATTATAATCCATAAGAAACTCACTTTCTTTTGACATATCGCTTATTCAAAAATCTAAAGTTCTTAGAATTGGTAAAATTGGGATATCATTGCAATTTTTGGTATTACTGCAAATAACTTTGACAGTTTCAAGCTATGACAGTTTTGTATACCTTATTTTAATCCATAAGAAACCCACTTTCTTTTGACATATCGCTTCTTCAAAAATCTTAAGTTCTTTAAATTGGTAAAATTGGGATATTATTAAAATTTTTGGTACAGAGTAAATTTCTTAGTATATTGTTTTTTTCCTATTCCTGAAAATAACTTTGACAGTTTTCAAGCTACGACAGTTTTGTATAGCTCAATTTAATCCATAAGAAACACACTTTCTTTTGACATATCGCTTCTTCAAAAATATTAAGTTCTTAAAATTGGTAAAATTGGGATATCATTCAAATTTTTGGTACAGAGTAAATTTCTTAGTATATTGTATTTTCCCTATTCTTGCAAATAACTTTGACAGTTTTCAAGCTACGACAGTTTTGTATACCTCATTTTAATCCATAAGAAATGCACTTTCATATCATTAAAATTTTTGGTACAGAGTAAATTTCTTAGTATATTGTATTATGCCTATTCCTGCAAATAACTTTGACAGTTTTCAAGCTACGACAGTTTTGTATGCATCATTTTAATCCATAAGAAACCCACTTTCTTTTGACATATCGCTTATTCAAAAATATTAAGTTATTAAGATTGGTAAAATTGGGATATCATTAAAATTTTTGGTACAGAGTAAATTTCTTAGTATATTGTATTTTCCTTATTCCTGCAAATAACTTTGACAGTTTTCAAGCTACGACAGTTTTGTATACCTCAATTTAATCCATAAGAAACACACTTTCTTTTGACATATCGCTTCTTCAAAAATCTTAATTTCTCAACATTGGTAAAATTGTGATATCATTAAAATTTTTGGTATAGAGTAAATTTCTAAGTATATTGTATTTTCCCTATTCCTGCAAATAACTTTGACAGTTTTAAAGCTACGACAGTTTTGTATACCTCATTTTTATCCATAAGAAACGCACTTTCTTTTGACATATCTCTTATACCTTATTTTAATCCATAAGAAACCCACTTTCTCTTCAAAATCTTAAGTTCTTAAAATTGGTAAAATTGGGATATCATTAAAATTTTTGGTACAGAGTAAATTCTTAGTATATTGTATTTTCCTTATTCCTGCAAATAACTTTGACAGTTTTCAAGCTACGACAGTTTTGTATACCTCAATTTAATCCATAAGAAACACACTTTCTTTTGACATATCGCTTCTTCAAAAATCTTAATTTCTCAACATTGGTAAAATTGTGATATCATTAAAATTTTTGGTACAGAATAAAGTTCTATATTGTATATTGTATTTTCTCTATTCCTGACAGTTTTCAAGCTACGACAGTTTTGTATACCTCATTTTTATCCATAAGAAACGCACTTTCTTTTGACATATCGCTTCTTCAAAAATCTTAAGTTCTTAAAATTGGTAAAACTGGGTTAACATTACATGAGAAACGCACTTTCTTTTGACATATCGCTTATTCAAAAATATTAAGTTCTTAAAATTGGTAAAATTGGGATATCATTCAAATTTTTGGTACATAGTAAATTTCTTAGTATATTGTATTTTCCCTATTCCTGCAAATAACTTTGACAATTTTCAAGCTACGACAGTTTTGTATACATCATTTTAATCCAGAAGAAACGCAATTTCTTTTGACATATCGCTTATTCAAAAATATTAGGTTCTTAAAATTAGTAAAATTGGGATATCATTCAAATTTTTGGTACAGAGTAAATTTCTTAGTATATTGTAACTTCCCTATTCCTGAAAATAACTTTGACAGTTTTCAAGCTACGAGAGTTTTGTGTACCTCATTTTTATCCATAAGAAACCCACTTTCTTTGGATATATCGCTTCTTCAAAAATCTTAAGTTCTTAAAATTTGTAAAATTGGGATATCATTAAAATTTTTGGTACAGAGTAAATTTCTTAGTATATTGTGTTTTCCCTATTGCTGAAAATAACTTTGACAGATTTCAAGCTACGAGAGTTTTGTGTACCTCATTTTAATATATAAGAAACCTACTTTCTTTTGACATATCGCTTCTTTAAAAATCTTAAGTTCTCAACATTGGTAAAATTGTGATATCATTAAAATTTTTGGTATAGAGTAAATTTCTTAGTATATTGTATTTTCTCTATTCCTGCAAATAACTTTGACAGTTTTCAAGCTAAAAATTGGTAAAATTGGGATATCATTCAAATTTTTGGTACAGAGTAAATTTCTTAGTGTATTGTATTTTCCCTATTCTTGCAAATAACTTTGACAGTTTTCAAGCTACGACAGTTTTGTATACCTCATTTTAATCCATAAGAAATGCACTTTCATATCATTAAAATTTTTGGTACAGAGTAAATTTCTTAGTATATTGTATTATGCCTATTCCTGCAAATAACTTTGACAGTTTTCAAGCTACGACAGTTTTGTATGCATCATTTTAATCCATAAGAAACCCACTTTCTTTTGACATATCGCTTATTCAAAAATATTAAGTTATTAAGATTGGTAAAATTGGGATATCATTAAAATTTTTGGTACAGAGTAAATTTCTTAGTATATTGTATTTTCCTTATTCCTGCAAATAACTTTGACAGTTTTCAAGCTACGACAGTTTTGTATACCTCAATTTAATCCATAAGAAACACACTTTCTTTTGACATATCGCTTCTTCAAAAATCTTAATTTCTCAACATTGGTAAAATTGTGATATCATTAAAATTTTTGGTATAGAGTAAATTTCTAAGTATATTGTATTTTCCCTATTCCTGCAAATAACTTTGACAGTTTTAAAGCTACGACAGTTTTGTATACCTCATTTTTATCCATAAGAAACGCACTTTCTTTTGACATATCTCTTATACCTTATTTTAATCCATAAGAAACCCACTTTCTCTTCAAAATCTTAAGTTCTTAAAATTGGTAAAATTGGGATATCATTAAAATTTTTGGTACAGAGTAAATTTCTTAGTATATTGTATTTTCCTTATTCCTGCAAATAACTTTGACAGTTTTCAAGCTACGACAGTTTTGTATACCTCAATTTAATCCATAAGAAACACACTTTCTTTTGACATATCGCTTCTTCAAAAATCTTAATTTCTCAACATTGGTAAAATTGTGATATCATTAAAATTTTTGGTACAGAATAAAGTTCTATATTGTATATTGTATTTTCTCTATTCCTGACAGTTTTCAAGCTACGACAGTTTTGTATACCTCATTTTTATCCATAAGAAACGCACTTTCTTTTGACATATCGCTTCTTCAAAAATCTTAAGTTCTTAAAATTGGTAAAACTGGGTTAACATTACATGAGAAACGCACTTTCTTTTGACATATCGCTTATTCAAAAATATTAAGTTCTTAAAATTGGTAAAATTGGGATATCATTCAAATTTTTGGTACATAGTAAATTTCTTAGTATATTGTATTTTCCCTATTCCTGCAAATAACTTTGACAATTTTCAAGCTACGACAGTTTTGTATACATCATTTTAATCCAGAAGAAACGCAATTTCTTTTGACATATCGCTTATTCAAAAATATTAGGTTCTTAAAATTAGTAAAATTGGGATATCATTCAAATTTTTGGTACAGAGTAAATTTCTTAGTATATTGTAACTTCCCTATTCCTGAAAATAACTTTGACAGTTTTCAAGCTACGAGAGTTTTGTGTACCTCATTTTTATCCATAAGAAACCCACTTTCTTTGGATATATCGCTTCTTCAAAAATCTTAAGTTCTTAAAATTTGTAAAATTGGGATATCATTAAAATTTTTGGTACAGAGTAAATTTCTTAGTATATTGTGTTTTCCCTATTGCTGAAAATAACTTTGACAGATTTCAAGCTACGAGAGTTTTGTGTACCTCATTTTAATATATAAGAAACCTACTTTCTTTTGACATATCGCTTCTTTAAAAATCTTAAGTTCTCAACATTGGTAAAATTGTGATATCATTAAAATTTTTGGTATAGAGTAAATTTCTTAGTATATTGTATTTTCTCTATTCCTGCAAATAACTTTGACAGTTTTCAAGCTAAAAATTGGTAAAATTGGGATATCATTCAAATTTTTGGTACAGAGTAAATTTCTTAGTGTATTGTATTTTCCCTATTCTTGCAAATAACTTTGACAGTTTTCAAGCTACGACAGTTTTGTATACCTCATTTTAATCCATAAGAAATGCACTTTCATATCATTAAAATTTTTGGTACAGAGTAAATTTCTTAGTATATTGTATTATGCCTATTCCTGCAAATAACTTTGACAGTTTTCAAGCTACGACAGTTTTGTATGCATCATTTTAATCCATAAGAAACCCACTTTCTTTTGACATATCGCTTATTCAAAAATATTAAGTTATTAAGATTGGTAAAATTGGGATATCATTAAAATTTTTGGTACAGAGTAAATTTCTTAGTATATTGTATTTTCCTTATTCCTGCAAATAACTTTGACAGTTTTCAAGCTACGACAGTTTTGTATACCTCAATTTAATCCATAAGAAACACACTTTCTTTTGACATATCGCTTCTTCAAAAATCTTAATTTCTCAACATTGGTAAAATTGTGATATCATTAAAATTTTTGGTATAGAGTAAATTTCTAAGTATATTGTATTTTCCCTATTCCTGCAAATAACTTTGACAGTTTTCAAGCTACGACAGTTTTGTATACCTTATTTTAATCCATAAGAAACGCACTTTCTTTTGACATATCTCTTATACCTTATTTTAATCCATTAGAAACCCACTTTCTCTTGACATATCGCTTCTTCAAAAATCTTAAGTTCTTAAAATTGGTAAAATTGGGATATCATTAAAATTTTTGGTACAGAGTAAATTTCTTAGTATATTGTATTTTCCTTATTCCTGCAAATAACTTTGACAGTTTTCAAGCTACGACAGTTTTGTATACCTCAATTTAATCCATAAGAAACACACTTTCTTTTGACATATCGCTTCTTCAAAAATCTTAATTTCTCAACATTGGTAAAATTGTGATATCATTAAAATTTTTGGTACAGAATAAAGTTCTATATTGTATATTGTATTTTCTCTATTCCTGACAGTTTTCAAGCTACGACAGTTTTGTATACCTCATTTTTATCCATAAGAAACGCACTTTCTTTTGACATATCGCTTCTTCAAAAATCTTAAGTTCTTAAAATTGGTAAAACTGGGTTAACATTACAATTTTGGTGCAGAGTAAATTTCTAAGTATATTGTATTTTCCCTATTCATCCAAATAACTTTGACAGTTTTCAAGCTACGACAGTTTTGTATACCTTATTTTAATCCATAAGAAATGCACTTTCTTTTGACATATCGCTTATACCTTATTTGAATCCATAAGAAACCCACTTTCTCTTGATATATCGCTTCTTCAAAAATCTTAAGTTCTTAAAATTGGTAAAACTGGGTTAACATTACAATTTTTGGTGCAGAGTAAATTTCTAAGTATATTGTATTTTCCCTATTCCTGAAAATAACTTTGACAGTTTTCAAGCTACGACAGTTTTGTATACCTCATTTTAATCCATAAGAAATGCACTTTCATATCATTAAAATTTTTGGTACAGAGTAAATTTCTTAGTATATTGTTTTTTTCCTATTCCTGAAAATAACTTTGACAGTTTTCAAGCTACGAGAGTTTCGTATACCTTATTTTAATCCATAAGAAATCCACTTTCTTTTGACATATCACTTCTTCAAAAATCTTAAGTTCTTAAAATTGGTAAAATTGGGATATCATTAAATTTTTGGTATAGAGTAAATTTCTTAGTATATTGTATTTTCCCTATTCCTGCAAATATTATTCTTAAAATTGGTAAAATTGGGATATCATTAAAATTTTGGTACAGAGTAAATTTCTTAGTATATTGTATTATCCTTATTCCTGCAACTTTGACAATTTTCAAGCTACGACAGTTTTGTATACCCTCATTTTAATCCACCAGAAATGTACTTTCTTTTGACATATCGCTTATTCAAAAATCTTAAGTTTATAAAATTGATAAAATGGGATATTATTACAATTTTTGGTATAGGTTAAATTTCTTAGTAAATGGTATTTTCCGTATTCCTTTAAATAACTTTGACAGTTTTCAAGCTACGGCAGTTTTGTATACCTTGTATTATCCCTATTCCTGCAAACAACTTTGACAGTTTTCAAGCTACGACAGTTTTGTATACCTCATTTTAATGCATAAGAAATGCACTTTCATATCGCTTATTCAAAAATCTTAAGTTCATAAAATTGATAAAATGGGGATATTATTACAATTTTTGGTATATGGTAAATTTCTTAGTAAATGGTATTTTCCGTAGCTTGACAGTTTTCAAGCTACGACAGTTTTGTAAACCTCATTTTAATCCATAAGAAACCCACTTTCTTTTGACAAATCGCTTCTTCAAAATCTTAAGTTCTAAAAATTGGTAAAATTGGGATATCATTAAAATATTTGGTACAGAGTAAATTTCTTAGTATATTGTATTTTCCCTATTCCTGCAAATAACGTTGACAGTTTCAAGCTATGACAGTTTTGAATACCTCATTATAATCCATAAGAAACGCACTTTCTTTTGACATATCGCTTCTTCAAAAATCTTAAGTTCTTTAAATTGGTAAAATTGGGATATTATTAAAATTTTTGGTACAGAGTAAATTTCTTAGTATATTGTTTTTTTCCTATTCCTGAAAATAACTTTGACAGTTTTCAAGCTACGACAGTTTTGTATAAATCATTTTAATCCAGAAGAAACGCAATTTCTTTTGACATATCGCTTATTCAAAAATATTAGGTTCTTAAAATTAGTAAAATTGGGATATCATTCAAATTTTTGGTACAGAGTAAATTTCTTAGTATATTGTAACTTCCCTATTCCTGAAAATAACTTTGACAGTTTTCAAGCTACGAGAGTTTTGTGTACCTCATTTTTATCCATAAGAAACCCACTTTCTTTGGATATATCGCTTCTTCAAAAATCTTAAGTTCTTAAAATTTGTAAAATTGGGATATCATTAAAATTTTTGGTACAGAGTAAATTTCTTAGTATATTGTATTTTCCCTATTGCTGAAAATAACTTTGACAGATTTGAAGCTACGAGAGTTTTGTGTACCTCATTTTAATCTATAAGAAACCTACTTTCTTTTGACATATCGCTTCTTTAAAAATCTTAAGTTCTCAACATTGGTAAAATTGTGATATCATTAAAATTTTTGGTATAGAGTAAATTTCTTAGTATATTGTATTTTCTCTATTCCTGCAAATAACTTTGACAGTTTTCAAGCTAAAAATTGGTAAAATTGGGATATCATTCATATTTTTGGTACAGAGTAAATTTCTTAGTGTATTGTATTTTCCCTATTCTTGCAAATAACTTTGACAGTTTTCAAGCTACGACAGTTTTGTATACCTCATTTTAATCCACAAGAAATGCACTTTCATATCATTAAAATTTTTGGTACAGAGTAAATTTCTTAGTATATTGTATTATGCCTATTCCTGCAAATAACTTTGACAGTTTTCAAGCTACGACAGTTTTGTATGCATCATTTTAATCCATAAGAAACCCACTTTCTTTTGACATATCGCTTATTCAAAAATATTAAGTTATTAAGATTGGTAAAATTGGGATATCATTAAAATTTTTGGTACAGAGTAAATTTCTTAGTATATTGTATTTTCCTTATTCCTGCAAATAACTTTGACAGTTTTCAAGCTACGACAGTTTTGTATACCTCAATTTAATCCATAAGAAACACACTTTCTTTTGACATATCGCTTCTTCAAAAATCTTAATTTCTCAACATTGGTAAAATTGTGATATCATTAAAATTTTTGGTATAGAGTAAATTTCTAAGTATATTGTATTTTCCCTATTCCTGCAAATAACTTTGACAGTTTTAAAGCTACGACAGTTTTGTATACCTCATTTTTATCCATAAGAAACGCACTTTCTTTTGACATATCTCTTATACCTTATTTTAATCCATAAGAAACCCACTTTCTCTTGACATATCGCTTCTTCAAAATCTTAAGTTCTTAAAATTGGTAAAATTGGGATATCATTAAAATTTTTGGTACAGAGTAAATTTCTTAGTATATTGTATTTTCCTTATTCCTGCAAATAACTTTGACAGTTTTCAAGCTACGACAGTTTTGTATACCTCAATTTAATCCATAAGAAACACACTTTCTTTTGACATATCGCTTCTTCAAAAATCTTAATTTCTCAACATTGGTAAAATTGTGATATCATTAAAATTTTTGGTACAGAATAAAGTTCTATATTGTATATTGTATTTTCTCTATTCCTGACAGTTTTCAAGCTACGACAGTTTTGTATACCTCATTTTTATCCATAAGAAACGCACTTTCTTTTGACATATCGCTTCTTCAAAAATCTTAAGTTCTTAAAATTGGTAAAACTGGGTTAACATTACAATTTTTGGTGCAGAGTAAATTTCTAAGTATATTGTATTTTCCCTATTCCTCCAAATAACTTTGACAGTTTTCAAGCTACGACAGTTTTGTATACCTTATTTTAATCCAAAAGAAATGCACTTTCTTTTGACATATCGCTTATACCTGATATATCGCTTCTTCAAAAATCTTAAGTTCTTAAAATTGGTAAAACTGGGTTAACATTACAATTTTTGGTGCAGAGTAAATTTCTAAGTATATTGTTTTTTCCCTATTCCTGAAAATAACTTTGACAGTTTTCAAGCTACGACAGTTTTGTATACCTCATTTTAATCCATAAGAAATGCACTTTCATATCATTAAAATTTTTGGTACAGAGTAAATTTCTTAGTATATTGTTTTTTTCCTATTCCTGAAAATAACTTTGACAGTTTTCAAGCTACGAGAGTTTTGTATACCTTATTTTAATCCATAAGAAATCCACTTTCTTTTGACATATCACTTCTTCAAAAATCTTAAGTTCTTAAAATTGGTAAAATTGGGATATCATTAAAATTTTTGGTACAGAGTAAATTTCTTAGTATATTGTATTTTCCCTATTCCTGCAAATATTATTCTTAAAATTGGTAAAATTGGGATATCATTAAAATTTTTGGTACAGAGTAAATTTCTTAGTATATTGTATTATCCTTATTCCTGCAACTTTGACAATTTTCAAGCTACGACAGTTTTGTATACCTCATTTTAATCCACCAGAAATGTACTTTCTTTTGACATATCGCTTATTCAAAAATCTTAAGTTCATAAAATTGATAAAATGGGATATTATTACAATTTTTGGTATAGGTTAAATTTCTTAGTAAATGGTATTTTCCGTATTCCTTTAAATAACTTTGACAGTTTTCAAGCTACGGCAGTTTTGTATGCCTCATTTTAATCCATAAGAAACCTTGTATTATCCCTATTCCTGCAAACAACTTTGACAGTTTTCAAGCTACGACAGTTTTGTATACCTCATTTTAATCCATAAGAAATGCACTTTCTTTTGACATATCGCTTATTCAAAAATCTTAAGTTCATAAAATTGATAAAATTGGGATATTATTACAATTTTTGGTATATGGTAAATTTCTTAGTAAATGGTATTTTCCGTAGCTTGACAGTTTTCAAGCTACGACAGTTTTGTAAACCTCATTTTAATCCATAAGAAACCCACTTTCTTTTGCCAAATCGCTTCTTCAAAATCTTAAGTTCTAAAAATTGGTAAAATTGGGATATCATTAAAATATTTGGTACAGAGTAAATTTCTTAGTATATTGTATTTTCCCTATTCCTGCAAATAACGTTGACAGTTTCAAGCTATGACAGTTTTGAATACCTCATTATAATCCATAAGAAACGCACTTTCTTTTGACATATCGCTTATTCAAAAATCTAAAGTTCTTAGAATTGGTAAAATTGGGATATCATTGCAATTTTTGGTATTACTGCAAATAACTTTGACAGTTTCAAGCTATGACAGTTTTGTATACCTTATTTTAATCCATAAGAAACGCACTTTCTTTTGACATATCGCTTCTTCAAAAATCTTAAGTTCTTTAAATTGGTAAAATTGGGATATTATTAAAATTTTTGGTACAGAGTAAATTTCTTAGTATATTGTTTTTTTCCTATTCCTGAAAATAACTTTGACAGTTTTCAAGCTACGACAGTTTTGTATACATCATTTTAATCCATGAGAAACGCACTTTCTTTTGACATATCGCTTATTCAAAAATATTAAGTTCTTAAAATTGGTAAAATTGGGATATCATTCAAATTTTTGGTACAGAGTAAATTTCTTAGTATATTGTATTTTCCCTATTCCTGCAAATAACTTTGACAATTTTCAAGCTACGACAGTTTTGTATACATCATTTTAATCCAGAAGAAACGCAATTTCTTTTGACATATCGCTTATTCAAAAATATTAGGTTCTTAAAATTAGTAAAATTGGGATATCATTCAAATTTTTGGTACAGAGTAAATTTCTTAGTATATTGTAATTTCCCTATTCCTGAAAATAACTTTGACAGTTTTCAAGCTACGAGAGTTTTGTGTACCTCATTTTTATCTATAAGAAACCCACTTTCTTTGGATATATCGCTTCTTCAAAAATCTTAAGTTCTTAAAATTTGTAAAATTGGGATATCATTAAAATTTTTGGTACAGAGTAAATATCTTAGTATATTGTATTATCCCTATTCCTGCAAATAACTTTGACAGATTTCAAGCTACGAAAGTTTTGTATACCTCATTTTAATCCATAAGAAATGCACTTTCTTTTGACATATCGCTTATTCAAAAATCTTAAGTTCATAAAATTGGTAAAATGGGATATCATTACAATTTTTGGAATAGGGTAAATTTCTTAGTAAATGGTATTTTCCCTATTCCTTTAAATAACTTTGACAATTCTTAAGTTACGACAGTTTTGTATACCTCAATTTAATCCATAAGAAACGCACTTTCTTTTGACATATCGGTAATTAAAAATGCACTTTCTTTTGACATATCGGTTATTCAAAAATCTTAAGTTCATAAAATTGGTAAAATTGGGATATCATTACAATTTTTGGTATAGGGTAAATTTCTTAGTAAATGGTATTTTTCCTATTCCTTTAAATAACTTTGACAGTTTTCAAGCTACGACAGTTTTGTATACCTCAATTTAATCCATAAGAAACGCACTTTCTTTTGACATATCGGTAATTAAAAACTATTAAGTTATTAAAATTGGTAAAATTGGGACACTATTACAATTTTTGGTGCAGAGCAAATTTCTTATTATATTGTAATTTTCCTATTCCTGAAAATAACTTTGACAGTTTTCAAGCTACGAGAGTTTTGTGTACCTCATTTTTATCCATAAGAAACCCACTTTCTTTGGATATATCGCTTCTTCAAAAATCTTAAGTTCTTAAAATTTGTAAAATTGGGATATCATTAAAATTTTTGGTACAGAGTAAATTTCTTAGTATATTGTATTATCCCTATTCCTGCAAATAACTTTGACAGATTTCAAGCTACGAAAGTTTTGTATACCTCATTTTAATCCATAAGAAATGCACTTTCTTTTGACATATCGCTTATTCAAAAATCTTAAGTTCATAAAATTGGTAAAATTGGGATATCATTACAATTTTTGGTATAGGGTAAATTTCTTAGTAAATGGTATTTTTCCTATTCCTTTAAATAACTTTGACAGTTTTAAGCTACGACAGTTTTGTATACCTCAATTTAATCCATAAGAAACGCACTTTCTTTTGACAAATCGGTAATTAAAAACTATTAAGTTATTAAAATTGGTAAAATTGGGACACCATTACAATTTTTGGTGCAGAGTAAATTTCTTATTATATTGTATTTTCCCTATTCTTGAAAATAACTTTGGAAGTTTTCAAGCTACGACATAAGAAACGCACTTTCTTTTGACATATCGCTTCTTCAAACCCTTAGGTTAGGTTAGGTTGGTAGGAGGATGTATACTACATCAAATCCGAAGAAATACACCTAGGCCACTATCGGGCCTGTTGTGTGCTCCAATTCAAGAAAAAAAAAAATTGTTCACTGAATGTATTATTTTTCCATGTTCAGAAACACAGTTTCCTGGACGTAATTCCTAAGAATCTTCCAATCGGTGTTGGTTAAGAATGTTATTTCCGGAATAACATCACTTCCAAGATACTTGGATCTAATTTCGACGAATACCTGACAATGGCAAAGAAAGTGCTCCAGACTTTCACTGTCCTCCCCACATGCTCTACATTCGTCTGAATCCGCACGTCCAATTTTGTATAGATGTGCTCGTAATCCTGTGTGTCCACTCAGAATACGTACCATCATACTAACCTCAGACTTGCTCATTTTGAGAAGATTTCTCGTCTTGCTCTCATCAGTGTCACCCCATAGAATCTTTGTGGTTCTACCCACCGTTCCATTATTCCAAGAGGCCTTATGGGATTCTCTCATCAATATTTTTAATTCATCTTTTGTTGCATCGAATGGTTTTGCGTTTGTCAGGTTAACTACATCGAGCTTCCTTCCCTTTAAAGCTATTACATTCGCCCTTTCGTTGCCGACTACTCCCGAGTGGCCTGGTACCCATATGATGTGAACCTTACCTCTGGGAGAGTATTCAGTTAAAGCTTTCTTACAATCCAATACGGTCTTAGATTTAACTCTATCACCTGATATCGCACAAATTGCCTTCTGGCTGTCGGTAAATATATTAAGCCCTGTGGGCGCCATATTTATTCTAATCCAATTTACACATTCCGTTATTGCTCGTATTTCTGCCTGGAAGCTTGTGTTATGATTAGGTAAACGGTGGTATATTTCTGTTTCTGGGTCTTCAATATAGAACCCCAGGCCCACTTTGTCCCCTAATTTAGAGCCATCCGTGTAGCAACGGATTCCTACTGGTATTTGCTCTAATGTTCCGCTTGACCAAGACATTCTATCTGGGATTAGCGTTTCAAAGTTTCCGACATATTCAGTGTCTGGTATGCGATCAGGCACGTCCGATGAATGTGTATAACCTTCCAATGTGTCCAGTATACATTGATGACGTGTCCTATAACCGTTTTTGGCCAGTTCGCCTAAAGTAAAGAGCCGTTCGGCTGTAAGCGCCGCCTCATATCTTATATATGTTTCAATGGGTGGAATATCTAGCAACGTTTCCAGAGCCTTGGTTGAAGTAGTACACATGGCACCACTTATACCCAAGCAGCATGTACGCTGAACTCCCTGTAGTAGTTTGATATTACACTTTTTGTCCAAAGCAGTCCACCAGTGCCGGGAAAATTCCATCCGGCCCTGCAGCTTATAGGGAGCAAAGTTCTTGATTGCCCCTTTAACCATGTCAGTTGTAATAACTATTTCCGTGTTACCCTCCCCTTCCTCCAATATCGGTTCATCTATGTTATTCGATATACCGGGTGGGAAATGAGAATCCATTAGGAGTTTCATTGTCTCCTCCATATCCTCAAGCCTGTATTATCCCTATTCCTGCAAACAACTTTGACAGTTTTCAAGCTACGACAGTTTTGTATACCTCATTTTAATCCATAAGAAATGCACTTTCTTTTGACATATCGCTTATTCAAAAATCTTAAGTTCATAAAATTGATAAAATTGGGATATTATTACAATTTTTGGTATATGGTAAATTTCTTAGTAAATGGTATTTTCCGTAGCTTGACAGTTTTCAAGCTACGACAGTTTTGTACACCTCATTTTAATCCATAAGAAACCCACTTTCTTTTGACAAATCGCTTCTTCAAAATCTTAAGTTCTAAAAATTGGTAAAATTGGGATATCATTAAAATATTTGGTACAGAGTAAATTTCTTAGTATATTGTATTTTCCCTATTCCTGCAAATAACGTTGACAGTTTCAAGCTATGACAGTTTTGAATACCTCATTATAATCCATAAGAAACGCACTTTCTTTTGACATATCGCTTATTCAAAAATCTAAAGTTCTTAGAATTGGTAAAATTGGGATATCATTGCAATTTTTGGTATTACTGCAAATAACTTTGACAGTTTCAAGCTATGACAGTTTTGTATACCTTATTTTAATCCATAAGAAACGCACTTTCTTTTGACATATCGCTTTCTTCAAAATCTTAAGTTCTTTAAATTGGTAAAATTGGGATATTATTAAAATTTTTGGTACAGAGTAAATTTCTTAGTATATTGTTTTTTTCCTATTCCTGAAAATAACTTTGACAGTTTTCAAGCTACGACAGTTTTGTATACATCATTTTAATCCATGAGAAACGCACTTTCTTTTGACATATCGCTTATTCAAAAATATTAAGTTCTTAAAATTGGTAAAATTGGGATATCATTCAAATTTTTGGTACAGAGTAAATTTCTTAGTATATTGTATTTTCCCTATTCCTGCAAATAACTTTGACAATTTTCAAGCTACGACAGTTTTGTATACATCATTTTAATCCAGAAGAAACGCAATTTCTTTTGACATATCGCTTATTCAAAAATATTAGGTTCTTAAAATTAGTAAAATTGGGATATCATTCAAATTTTTGGTACAGAGTAAATTTCTTAGTATATTGTAATTTCCCTATTCCTGAAAATAACTTTGACAGTTTTCAAGCTACGAGAGTTTGTGTACCTCATTTTTATCCATAAGAAACCCACTTTCTTTGGATATATCGCTTCTTCAAAAATCTTAAGTTCTTAAAATTTGTAAAATTGGGATATCATTAAAATTTTTGGTACAGAGTAAATTTCTTAGTATATTGTATTATCCCTATTCCTGCAAATAACTTTGACAGATTTCAAGCTACGAAAGTTTTGTATACCTCATTTTAATCCATAAGAAATGCACTTTCTTTTGACATATCGCTTATTCAAAAATCTTAAGTTTATAAAATTGGTAAAATGGGATATCATTACAATTTTTGGAATAGGGTAAATTTCTTAGTAAATGGTATTTTCCCTATTCCTTTAAATAACTTTGACAATTCTTAAGTTACGACAGTTTTGTATACCTCAATTTAATCCATAAGAAACGCACTTTCTTTTGACATATCGGTAATTAAAAATGCACTTTCTTTTGACATATCGGTTATTCAAAAATCTTAAGTTCATAAAATTGGTAAAATTGGGATATCATTACAATTTTTGGTATAGGGTAAATTTCTTAGTAAATGGTATTTTTCCTATTCCTTTAAATAACTTTGACAGTTTTCAAGCTACGACAGTTTTGTATACCTCAATTTAATCCATAAGAAACGCACTTTCTTTTGACATATCGGTAATTAAAAACTATTAAGTTATTAAAATTGGTAAAATTGGGACACCATTACAATTTTTGGTGCAGAGTAAATTTCTTATTATATTGTATTTTCCCTATTCTTGAAAATAACTTTGGAAGTTTTCAAGCTACGACATAAGAAACGCACTTTCTTTTGACATATCGCTTCTTCAAACCCTTAGGTTAGGTTAGGTTAGGTTGGTAGGAGGATGTATACTACATCAAATCCGAAGAAATACACCTAGGCCACTATCGGGCCTGTTGTGTGCTCCAATTCAAGAAAAAAAAAATTGTTCACTGAATGTATTATTTTTCCATGTTCAGAAACACAGTTTCCTGGACGTAATTCCTAAGAATCTTCCAATCGGTGTTGGTTAAGAATGTTATTTCCGGAATAACATCACTTCCAAGATACTTGGATCTAATTTCGACGAATACCTGACAATGGCAAAGAAAGTGCTCCAGACTTTCACTGTCCTCTCCACATGCTCTACATTCGTCTGAATCCGCACGTCCAATTTTGTATAGATGTGCTCGTAATCCTGTGTGTCCACTCAGAATACGTACCATCATACTAACCTCAGACTTGCTCATTTTGAGAAGATTTCTCGTCTTGCTCTCATCAGTGTCACCCCATAGAATCTTTGTGGTTCTACCCACCGTTCCATTATTCCAAGAGGCCTTATGGGATTCTCTCATCAATATTTTTAATTCATCTTTTGTTGCATCGAATGGTTTTGCGTTTGTCAGGTTAACTACATCGAGCTTCCTTCCCTTTAAAGCTATTACATTCGCCCTTTCGTTGCCGACTACTCCCGAGTGGCCTGGTACCCATATGATGTGAACCTTACCTCTGGGAGAGTATTCAGTTAAAGCTTTCTTACAATAAAATACGGTCTTAGATTTAACTCTATCACCTGATATCGCACAAATTGCCTTCTGGCTGTCGGTAAATATATTAAGCCCTGTGGGTGCCATATTTATTCTAATCCAATTTACACATTCCGTTATTGCTCGTACTTCTGCCTGGAAGCTTGTGTTATGATTAGGTAAACGGTGGTATATTTCTGTTTCTGGGTCTTCAATATAGAACCCCAGGCCCACTTTGTCCCCTAATTTAGAGCCATCCGTGTAGCAACGGATTCCTACTGGTATTTGCTCTAATGTTCCGCTTGACCAAGACATTCTATCTGGGATTAGCGTTTCAAAGTTTCCTTAGGAGGCTATTAATCGTGGTAACCCAGAGTAAAGGTGACAAAATGCCACCCTGTGGTATACCGCGAAATACCTTTTTCCTGATAGTTATATCGTACATCTCGCAGCTTATCCATCTGTTCCTTAGCATGTAGTTGATCCAGTTACGGAGCACCTGGTCAACATAAAACTGGTCTAGGGATTGGATAAGGGTATCAGTGTGCAAGTTATTGAAAGCGCCTTCGATGTCAATGCATACCGCCAGTGTATACAGTTTGCTATCGAAAGATTCACTTATGTAGTGGACAACTTCATTTAAAGCGGTTTCCACCGATCGTCCCTTTACATAGGCATGCTGCTTATATTTAAGGTCTTTGTATGGTATGCTGCTTTTAACCATGCTATCGACTATCCGTTCCAAGGTTTTAAGTAGGAAGGACGTAAGACTTATCGGTCGATAGGACTTAGATGTCGTATAGCTAGGTTTCCCTGGTTTGGGTATAAATATTACCCTTGCATCCTGCCATTTAACTGGGGTATATGCCAATTTTAAGCATGCAGTGAATATCTGTGACAGATGTACGGAAACCAGTCCCGCCTCCATCTGCAAAAGTGCCGGGAAAATTCCATCCGGCCCTGCAGCTTTATAGGGAGTAAAGTTCTTGATTGCCCCTTTAACCATGTCAGTTGTAATAACTATTTCCGTGTTACCCTCCCCTTCCTCCAATATCGGTTCATCTATGTTATTCGATATACCGGGTGGGAAATGAGAATCCATTAGGAGTTTCATTGTCTCCTCCATATCCTCAAGCCTCCTGCCCGTGTCATCGATCATAGATTCCGGTTGGACAGGAGTTTGGGATAGGAATTTTTAATCTTCGATACGTGATTTACGCTATCTACCTGTTCACAGAAAAGTTTCCAGGAGTCTCGTTGGCTTTTCGAACGATTTTCTTATATTCACCAAGTTTATTACGATACTCATCCCAGTATACTGCGGTCTTTTTACGCCGTGCCCGGTAAATAGTTTGCGAAGAGTCTTCCCAAGGTTCCGGATCTCCCCAGTTACCCAGGGTTTTTCCTGGGCAGATCTCCGCTCTCGCAGAGGGCAGCTGTCCTCGAACGATTCAACCAAGGCACTTGTGAACGTTTCCACTTTGGCATCTATATCCTCTTTATTTCGACATTGAAAAGTGTCCTGACCTAAACGGTTCTTTAGTAAGGTCCCGAACATTGTCCAATTAGTTTTAGACTTATTCCGAAACTTTATCGGCTTTGGTGGTGGCCTTAGTATTTTGAATCTTATGTACCGATGATCAGAAAAGGAGTGCATGAGGGCTTGTCCCCTGCGATTGGTGTTTGTACTACCCCAAGCTACATGGTGCGAGTTGGCATCACAAACCTATTAGAATTTTCTTATTTTTTCTTTGTGCCTCTTCAACCAGTTTCATCAGATCCGACGTTGGTGGTAGTGTTGGAGAATCGAAAGGCAGGTATATAGATGCAAGGAATATGTTGCCACGACCTTGCTTCAGCACCGTTGCATCCGATGTTGATAATCCTGTTGAGAGGAGGAAAACATAAGTTTTTGTGACATAAGATACATGTTCTCGGGCGAGATCCTGTATCAGTGTAGAAAGTTGGAAATTTACGTGATTTAATCCTGAAACCTTGTTACGAATCGTCCAAGGTTCCTGGATTAAAGCTATATGTATTTTACCTGTGTTGATTTTAGCCATCAGAGCGTTGGTAGCTGTCTCGCTCCGATGGAGGTTATTTGGATAACCTCAACAATGGTCATCCATTAAACTGTCTTCCAGCGAGTTGGTGGTCACCTCCTCGCTCTTTGGATTTGACTCCTCCAGATAGCCTGAAGTGGGCTATTAATGCAGTGGGTACTGTTGATGGCACTGCGGTTGTCCTTATCCAGGCATAGGAATAGCAGTATTTTTTAATAGACACATTCCCAATTCTGGAGAGCACTGCTGTTCTGTCTTCTGGCGGGTGAGTGATTTTCCCTCCTCGCTTTTAGGATTTGACTCCTCAACATTGCTAGTACTTGCTAATGATGCTTTGGGTACTGTCTTAGGTGTTTTAGTGTCCTTGTCGGGGCCGGTTTTGACAGCCCTTTCAATCGGCGCCTTCCCAATTTTGGAAAGGGCAACTACACTTTCTTTCTGGCGAGTTAATGGTCGAGGCTTGTTGTAACAGCCCTTCCAATCGGCACCTTCCCAATTTTGAATATGACAGATTTAGAGGCGAAGTAAGCCCTCCTTTATTCTTGGCAAGACTAGCCATGGATTCTGGTCGATACCTATTACAAATAAATTTCCCCTCAGGTTCTTCTTTCCTGTAAAAGACATCCCATTTTTCCACGGCCAGCTCAGCATTTTGACCTCCAAGAATTTCCAGTATACGTTCATTAGCCAGTTTACTGCCCCATCCTTTTATGTAGACAGTGGACTTTAGAAAGCACCGGAAGCTCGCTCTTCTTTGCCCGTCCCAGCCAAGCGCCGTCCCAGGGAGTTCTTTAGGGTGCTAACACATTGGTGAGATGCCAACCTCATCAACATCACGCCCATGATGAACTCGCAGATCTCGCTCTCTATTGGTTGTTTGCCCTTTGAAGCGATTGCATGGTCCACTATCTTATTGTTGACCAGGTCTTCTATTTTACTCTGTTGGTCTTTTGGAATTTTGCCTGTCGGATTACCGGCATCGTAAACTGCATAGCAAGAGATCGTCCCGGTGCCTACTTCTGGCAACTTTGGCCGTAAGATGGCGGCTCTTTTCCTTTTCCTTCCGTCTAGCTTCTCCTTCCTCGTTTTTCTGGGCTTCTTTTGAGATTCCCTTACCATCGAGGTTGATTTCGCCGACGTGTTCGTCTTCGGAATATCTGGCTTGGCGTTGTCACCCTTACTCGCAGGATTCTCACTTGAGATTCCTTTGAGTGAAGTATGGGCTTGGCTTCGACTGTGTATTAGAAGACGGGGGAGCTCTTTTTCTTCTTAGGTTTATTCTCAGTGTCAACTCCTCGGGAGACCTGATCCTTTTGCTTCAGATCTTGTGAGAGAGTCCGATTTTTCCTTTGGAGTGTCGTGGGATTGACTAACTATGATTCCTGAAACATCTTTTTCAACTTCCTCCTTTGTGCTCCAGAAAGTCTTTTCTTAGGTAATAGGTAGTTTAGCTATGCTATCACTCACCTCTTTCACCATTTGCTCTACTTCATCCTTTTTGGGATTTGCATAATGGTTATAATATTATATCTGAGGATTCAGAGTCGGAACCCTCACCTATATTAAGGCTGAGGTAGCTAGAGCTCTCTCCGAGTACATCCTTCTCTTTCACCCCTATATTTTTTTGCCAGCGACATGCTGTACAATTGACGTATTGTCCGCCACGGAGGCCAAGGTACCCACCTCCGTAGTAGTATTTTTGCTCACGATTGCAGGGTGACGACGACACGTGACTCGCGAGTAGATCACACTTGCCGACGGTACTGGGTTATTTTTAGGCCCTGCACCGTAACTTTTATCTTTTTATTTTTATTTTCCATATTTGTTTTTTTCCAGGTTTGTTGGAAACGATGGTCCATCACCACCCCCTATCACCACCCGGGGACCGCGCTCGGTAGGAAAAAAAACTGGAAAACTCCCCCGAGTCAAAAATCTTAAGTTCTTAAAATTGGTAAAATTGGGATATCATTCAAATTTTTGGTACAGAGTAAATTTCTTAGTATATTGTATTATCCCTATTCCTGCAAATAACTTTGACAGTTTTCAAGCTACGACAGTTTTGTATACATCATTTTAATCCTAAGAAACGCACTTTCTTTTGGGACATATCGCTTATTCAAAAATATTAAGTTATTAAAATTGGTTAAAATTGGGATATCATTAAAATTTTTGGTACAGAGTAAATTTCTTACTATATTGTATTTTCCCTATTCCTGAAAATAACTTGAAAGTTTTCAAGCTACGACATTTTTTTATACCATCATTTTTATTTATAAGAAATGCTCTTTCTCTTGACATATCGCTTCTTCAAAAATCTTAAGTTCTTAAAATTGGAGAGTAAATTTCTTAGTATATTGTATTATCCCTATTCCTGCAAATAACTTTGACAAGTTTTCAAGCTACGACAGTTTTGTATACATCATTTTAATCCATAAGAAACGCACTTTCTTTTGACATATCGCTTCTTTCAAAAATCTTAAGTTCTTAAAATTGGGATAACATTACAATTTTTTGTGCAGAGTAAATTTCTTAGTATATTGTATTTTCCCTATTCCTCTGCAAATAACTTTGACAGTTTTCAAAGCTATTACAGTTTTGTAATGAAATAAAATGCACTTTCATATCATAAAATTTTTGGTACATAGTAAATTTCTTAGTATATTGTTTTTTTTCCTATTCCAGAAAAATAACTTTGACAATTTTCAAGCTACGAGAGTTTTGTATACCTTATTTTAATCCATAAGAAATCCACTTTCTTTTTGACATATCGCTTCTTCAAAAATCTTAAGTTCTTAAAATTGGTAAAATTGGGATATCATTAAAATTTTTGGTACAGAGTAAATTTCTTAGTATATTGTATTTTCCCTATTCCTGCAAATAACTTGACAGTTTCAAGCTACGACAGTTTTGTATACACATTTAATCCATAAGAAACCCACTTTCTTTTAACATATCGCTTATTCGAAAATATTAAGTTCTTAAAATTGGTAAAATTGGGATATCATTCAAATTTTTGGTACAGAGTAAATTTCTTAGTATATTGTAATTTCCCTATTCCTGAAAATAACTTTGACAGTTTTCAAGCTACGAGAGTTTTGTGTACCTCATTTTAGTCCATAAGAAACCCACTTTCTTTTGATATATCGCTTCTTCAAAAATCTTAAGTTCTTAAAATTGGTAAAATTGGGATATCATTAAATTTTTGGTACAGAGTAAGTTTCTTAGTATATTGTATTATCCCTATTCCTGCAAATAACTTTGACAGTTTTCAAGCTGCGAAAGTTTTGTATACCCTCATTTAATTCATAAGAAATGCACTTTCTTTTGACATATCGGTTATTCCATAATCTTAAGTTCATAAAATTGGTAAAATTGGGATATTATTAGAATTTTTAGTATAGGGTAAATTTTTTGACATATCGGTAATTCAAAAATATTAAGTTATTAAAATTGGTAAAATTGGGATATCATTGCAATTTGGTGGCAGAGTAAATTTCTTACTATATTGTATTTTCCCTATTCCTGAAAATAACTTTGAAAGTTTTCAAGCTACGACAGTTTTTTATACCTCATTTTTATTTATAAGAAATGCTCTTTTCTCTTGACATATCGCTTTCTTCAAAATCTTAAGTTCTTAAAATTGGAGAGTAAATTTCTTAGTATATTGTATTATCCCTATTCCTGCAAATAACTTTGACAGTTTTCAAGCTACGACAGTTTTGTATACATCATTTTAATCCATAGAAACGCACTTTCTTTTGACATATCGCTTATTCAAAAATATTAAGTTTATTAAAATTGGTAAAATTTGGATATCATTAAAATTTTTGGTACAGAGTAAATTTCTTAGTATATTGTATTTTCCCTATTCCTGAAAATAACTTTGACCAGGTTTCAAGCTACGAGGGTTCTGTGTACCTCATTTTAATCTATAAGAAACCTTCTTTCTTTTGACATATCGCTTCTTCAAAAATCTTAA
>NW_023996382.1:0-40011 GCF_015586225.1 Lucilia sericata | reverse complement strand
TTCTGTTCTAGTTCTGTTCTAGTTCTGTTCTAGTTCTGTTCTAGTTCTGTTCTAGTTCTGTTCTAGTTCTGTTCTAGTTCTGTTCTAGTTCTGTTCTAGTTCTTTCTAGTTCTGTTCTAGTTCGTTCTAGTCTGTTCTAGTTCAGTTCTAGTTCGTTCTAGTTCTAGTTCTGTTCTAGTTCTGTTCTAGTTCTGTTCTAGTTCTGTTCTAGTTCTGTTCTAGTTCTGTTCTAGTTCTGTTTAGTTCTGTTCTAGTTCTGTTCTAGTTCTGTTCTAGTTCTGTTCTAGTTCTGTTCTAGTTCTGTTCTAGTTCTGTTCTAGTTCTGTTCTAGTTCTGTTCTAGTTCTGTTCTAGTTTGTTCTAGTTCTGTTATAGTTCTGTTCTAGTTCTGTTCTAGTTCTGTTCTAGTTCTGTTCTAGCTCTATTTTTAGTTCTAGTTGTTCTAGTTCTGTTCTAGTTCTGTTCTAGTTCTGTTCTAGTCTGTTCTAGTTCTGTTCTAGTTCTGTTCTAGTTCTGGTCTAGTTCTGTCTAGTTCTGTTCTAGTTCTGTTCTAGTTCTGTTTCTAGTTCTATTGTAGTTCTAGTTTTGTTGTACTTCTGTTTCTAGTTCTGTAAAATATATTTAAAACTTATGATCATCCTTTATTCATTCTCTAACTGTATCACCCCCATAAACTATTTGACTTATGAGCTTTGTTTACCAAAAATACTGCACTCATTGAGCAATTTTTTCTCAACCCACCAAATAAATGGATGAAAGAGTGTGTGAAGTATACCACGAATTTCTAAAAACTCAACTAATAATGGTTTAGTTGAGTACATCCCTATCGGTTGTGCGTCTATCCTACTGTCTAAGAATAAAGATAGTTTTTATTTAGTTAACTACTATTAAATAAATAGTTGCTTTAGATCACTTGGGGTCACCAACGTGTCATTTAAGTGAAAAGCGATCAATACTTTGAGAAAAAGCAAACAAAAACGAGACCTTAACCAAAAAACTGCTGAGATATACCATAATGAAATACTCGTCCACTCTCATCCCAAATAACATAATAAAGTAAACAGTAAAATAAACAATATAAATATTGATTGTTTAGAAATTATTTGCCATGATTGATGAAAATTTTTTCGTAGTCGAAAATAATTGAAAATGACATTTTAGTACTTGTTTGTGTCTAGCTCATTTTATATTTGTTATCTGTATACGTATATTTTGTATGTTGATAAGTATGCGTTTATTTAAGTGATTGTATTAGTGTATTGGCTTTTTGTCGATTATTATTGACGTGCTTTGTTTTCTTTGTGCACTTGTTAAATAATTGAAAATGAAATTGATCCTAGAGTAAGGTTTGTCCATATTAAATATTGCGCTTGATTAGACTTTATTAGTCGTAATGCAAAGAAAGCTGTTTTGGGAAATAGACATTGCTAGTGTTAGAGGTGGTTGACAGTTACGGGTATTTTTATTAATGACTTAGGTAAGTGACTAATACTTAGTTGCTGTAAGGAGAACCGCGTACACTTTCTTTCTGGCTTTTATGTACAATTCTGGGTAGCAAATTGATCGATTCAGTTCTAGTTCAGTTCTAGTTCAGTTCTAGTTCATTCTAGTTCAGTTCTAGTTCAGTTATAGTTCAGTTATAGTTCAGTTCTAGTTCAGTTCTAGTCAGTTCTAGTTCAGTTCTAGTTCAGTTCTAGTTCAGTTCTAGTTCAGTTCTAGTTCAGTTCTAGTTCAGTTCTAGTTCAGTTCAAGTTCAGTTCAAGTTCAGTTCTAGTTCAGTTCTAGTTCAGTTCTAGTTCAGTTCTAGTTCAGTTTCTAGTTCAGTTCTAGTCAGTTTCTAGTTCAGTTCTAGTTCAGTTCTAGTTCAGTTCTAGTTCAGTTAGTTCAGTTCTAGTTCAGTTCTAGTTCAGTTCTAGTTCAGTTCTAGTTCAGTTCTAGTTCAGTTCTAGTTCAGTTCTAGTTCAGTTCTAGTTCAGTTCTAGTTCAGTTCTAGTTCAGTTCTAGTTCAGTTCTAGTTCAGTTCTGTTCAGTTCTAGTTCAGTTCTAGTTCAGTTCTAGTTCAGTTCTAGTTCAGTTCTAGTTCAGTTCTAAGTTCGTTCTAGTTCAGTTCTAGTTCAGTTCTAGTTCAGTTCTAGTTCAGTCTAGTTCAGTTCTAGTTCAGTTCTAGTTCAGTTCTAGTTCAGTTCTAGTTCAGTTCTAGTTCAGTTCTAGTTCAGTTCTAGTTCAGTTCTAGTTCAGTTCTAGTTCAGTTCTAGTTCAGTTCTAGTTCAGTTCTAGTTCAGTTCTAGTTCAGTTCTAGTTCAGTTCTAGTTCAGTTCTAGTTCAGTTCTAGTTCAGTTCTAGTTCAGTTCTAGTTCAGTTCTAGTTCAGTTCTAGTTCAGTTCTAGTTCAGTTCAGTTCAGTTCTAGTTCAGTTCTAGTTCAGTTCTAGTTCAGTTCTAGTTCAGTTCTAGTTCAGTTCTAGTTCAGTTCTAGTTCAGTTCTAGTTCAGTTCTAGTTCAGTTCTAGTTCAGTTCTAGTTCAGTTCTAGTTCAGTTCTAGTTCAGTTCTAGTTCAGTTCTAGTTCAGTTCTAGTTCAGTTCTAGTTCAGTTCTAGTTCAGTTCTAGTTCAGTTCTAGTTCAGTTCTAGTTCAGTTCTAGTTCAGTTCTAGTTCAGTTCTAGTTCAGTTCTAGTTCAGTTCTAGTTCAGTTCTAGTTCAGTTCTAGTTCAGTTCTAGTTCAGTTCTAGTTCAGTTCTAGTTCAGTTCTAGTTCAGTTCTAGTTCAGTTCTAGTTCAGTTCTAGTTCAGTTCTAGTTTAGTTCTAGTTCAGTTTCTAGTTCAGTTCTAGTTCAGTTCTAGTTCAGTTCTAGTTCAGTTCTAGTTCAGTTCTAGTTCAGTTCTAGTTCAGTTCTAGTTCAGTTCTAGTTCAGTTCTAGTTCAGTTCTAGTTCAGTTCTAGTTCAGTTCTAGTTCAGTTCTAGTTTCAGTTCTAGTTCAGTTCTAGTTCAGTTCTAGTTCAGTTCTAGTTCAGTTCTAGTTCAGTTTCTAGTTCAGTTCTAGTTCAGTTCTAGTTCAGTTCTCAGTTCAGTTCAGTTCAGTTCTAGTTCAGTTCTAGTTCAGTTCTAGTTCAGTTCTAGTCAGTTCTAGTTCAGTTCTAGTTCAGTTCTAGTTCAGTTCTAGTTCAGTTCTAGTTCAGTTCTAGTTCAGTTCTAGTTCAGTTTAGTTCAGTTCTAGTTCATTAGTTCAGTCAGTTCTAGTTCAGTCTAGTTCAGTTCTAGTTCAGTTCTAGTTCAGTTCTAGTTCATTCTAGTTCAGTTCTAGTTCAGTTCTAGTTCAGTTCTAGTTCAGTTCTAGTTCAGTTCTAGTTCAGTTTAGTTCAGTTCTAGTTCAGTTCTAGTTCAGTTCTAGTTCAGTTCTAGTTCAGTTTAGTCAGTTCAGTTCAGTTCTAGTTCAGTCTAGTCAGTTCTAGTTCAGTTCTAGTTCAGTTCTAGTTCAGTTCTAGTTCAGTTCTAGTTCAGTTCTAGTTCAGTTAGTTCAGTTCTAGTTCAGTTCTGTTCAGTTCTAGTTCAGTTCTAGTTCAGTTCTAGTTCAGTTCTAGTTCAGTTCTAGTTCAGTTCAGTTCAGTTCTAGTTCAGTTCTAGTTCAGTTCTAGTTCAGTTCTAGTTCAGTTCTAGTTCAGTTCTAGTTCAGTTCAGTTCAGTTCTAGTTCAGTTCTAGTTCAGTTCAAGTTCAGTTCTAGTTCAGTTCTAGTTCAGTTCTAGTTCAGTTCTAGTTCAGTTCTAGTTCAGTTCTAGTTCAGTTCTAGTTCAGTTCTAGTTCAGTTCTAGTTCAGTTCTCAGTTCAGTTCTAGTCGTCTAGGTTTCAGTTCTAGTCAGTTCTAGTTCAGTTCTAGTTCAGTTCTAGTTCAGTTCTAGTTCAGTTCTAGTTCAGTTCTAGTTCAGTTCTAGTTCAGTTCTAGTTTCAGTTCTAGTTCAGTTCTAGTTCAGTTCTAGTTCAGTTCTAGTTCAGTTCTAGTTCAGTTCTAGTTCAGTTCTAGTTCAGTTCTAGTTCAGTTCTAGTTCAGTTCTAGTTCAGTTCTAGTTCAGTTCTAGTTCAGTCTAGTTCAGTTCTAGTTCAGTTCTAGTTCATTCTAGTTCAGTTCTAGTCAGTTTATTCTAGTTCAGTTCTAGTTCAGTTCTAGTTCATTCTAGTTCAGTTCTAGTTTCAGTTCTAGTTCGTTCTAGTTCAGTTCTAGTTCAGTTCTAGTTCAGTTCTAGTTCAGTTCTAGTTCAGTTCTCAGTTCTAGTTCAGTTCTAGTTCAGTTCTAGTTCAGTTCTAGTTCAGTTCTAGTTCAGTTTCTGTTCAGTCTAGTTCAGTTCTAGTCAGTTCTAGTTCAGTTCTAGTTCAGTTCAGTTCAGTTCTAGTTCAGTTCTAGTTCAGTTCTAGTTCAGTTCTAGTTTCAGTTCTAGTTCAGTTCTAGTTCAGTTCTAGTTCGTTCTAGTCAGTCTAGTTCAGTTCTAGTTCAGTTCTAGTTCCAGTTCTAGTTCAGTTCTAGTTCAGTTCTAGTTCAGTTCTAGTTCAGTTCTAGTTCAGTTCTAGTTCAGTTTCTAGTTCAGTTCTAGTTCAGTTCTAGTTCAGTTCTAGTTCAGTTCTAGTTCAGTTCTAGTTTCAGTTCTAGTTCAGTTCTAGTTCAGTTCTAGTCAGTTCTAGTTCAGTTCTAGTTCAGTTCTAGTTCAGTTCTAGTTCAGTTCTAGTTCAGTTCTAGTTCAGTTCTAGTTCAGTTCTAGTTCAGTTCATCAGTTCAGTTCTAGTTCAGTTCTAGTTCAGTTCTAGTTCAGTTCTAGTTCAGTTCTAGTTTCAGTTCTAGTTCATTCTAGTTCAGTTCTAGTTCAGTTCTAGTTCAGTTCTAGTTCGTTCTAGTTCAGTTCTAGTTCAGTTCTAGTTCAGTTCTAGTTCAGTTCTAGTTCAGTTCTAGTTCAGTTCTAGTTCAGTTCTAGTTCAGTTCTAGTTCAGTTCTAGTTCAGTTCTAGTTCAGTTCTAGTCAGTTCTAGTTCAGTTCTAGTTCAGTCTAGTTCTAGTTCAGTTCTAGTTCAGTTCTAGTTCAGTTCTAGTTCAGTTCTAGTTCAGTTCTAGTTCAGTTCTAGTTCAGTTCTAGTTCAGTTCTAGTTCAGTTCTAGTTCAGTTCTAGTTCAGTTCAGTTCTAGTTCAGTTCTAGTTCAGTTCTAGTTCAGTTCTAGTTCAGTTCTAGTTCAGTTCTAGTTCGTTCAGTCTAGTTCAGTTCAGTTCAGTTCTAGTTCAGTTCTAGTTCAGTTCTAGTCAGTTCTAGTTCAGTTCTAGTTCAGTTCTAGTTCAGTTCTAGTTCATCTAGTTCAGTTCTAGTTCAGTTCTAGTTCAGTTCTAGTTCAGTTCTAGTTCAGTTCTAGTTCAGTTCTAGTTCAGTTCTAGTTCAGTTCTAGTTCAGTTCTAGTTCAGTTCTAGTTCAGTTCTCAGTTCAGTTCGTTCTAGTTCAGTTCTAGTTCAGTTCTAGTTCAGTTCTAGTTCAGTTCTAGTTCAGTTCAGTTCAGTTCTAGTTCAGTTCTAGTTCAGTTCTAGTTCAGTTCTAGTTCAGTTCTAGTTCAGTTCTAGTTCAGTTCTAGTTCAGTTCTAGTTCAGTTCTAGTTCAGTTCTAGTTCAGTTCTAGTTCAGTTCTAGTTCAGTTCTAGTTCAGTTCTAGTTCAGTTCTAGTTCAGTTCTAGTTCAGTTCTAGTTCAGTTCTAGTTCAGTTCTAGTTCAGTTCTAGTTCAGTTCTAGTTCAGTTCTAGTTCAGTTCTAGTTCAGTTCTAGTTCAGTTCTATTTCAGTTCGGTTCAGTTCTAGTTCAGTTTTAGTTCATTCCTGTGAGTTATAAATCTGTTATTAATAAAAATTAATTTTCCTTTTAAAAAAATTTCAACTCATTGTATAACTTTTGGGTCTTTGTTACAAAATAAATTTAATCGTTTTAAGGAAATCACTAAGAAAATCCTTTAGCACTTAAATAACTTTAATGATTTTAATCTTCAATTTCGTAGTTACATCTCAAAATAATTACTTACCTGTTGCTGGGGATTTAGATTTGGATTTATGGTTTTTTGCTTTCCCCTCCCTAAATAATTTTCCAAACAATTCTCAATTTGCAAAAGTTTTGTTAATGCTTTTATAGCTGGTTTTGTTGTTATTGTATTGTTTTAAGTTTCATATAAAGCTCTTTTCTTGTTTTTGTGTTAATACAACAGAAACTTGCAATTTGTATTTTCAATTGTAATTGTTCTTTTGGTTGCTCATATAAAATTGCATACGAAATTTGTTTTTTTTTTTTTTTGAATAGAGTTTTGTATAATTTATTGATATTTTTATTCAAAAGTATTTAAAATTATTGTTTTAATTAAGACGGATTGGTTAAATAATTTCATTATATGTATTTGTTATTGGATGGTTTGTTTTTATAAGGGTTTATTTCCTTTTGTATTAGTGATTGTTTAATTAATTGTTTGTTGTATTTCCTGTTTGCAACACAATGATTGTACGTCGTGTGAGTTAGTGTAAGTGTAAAGGAGGGAGAAAGTTGCCGGAATAAATAAAAGTATATTTGTGTTTTGTAAATTTATTGAAATGTTTAAAATTTAATTTGTTTTAATTAACACTGTTTACTTTTTAATTAAAAAGGCAGCTGAAAAAAAATATTAAAAATTTTACTTCACACCAAAAGCTGAAATATATAAACAAATAAACATAAATAAGCTTTCAGAGAAATTTAATTTTAACTCTAATATATTCTCTCCCAGCTTTTATTAGCTGTACTTGAATAAATAACAAAATTAAAGCTTTCATTGAGAGTTAAAGAGAGAGCATTTTGCTACACTTGACATTTATTAAAGACAGCTAGCGCACTACAGCAACAAAAAAAAAACTTAAATGAAAATTAAACCAAACAAACAGATGATTTCACTTAGGAAGCTACTACAACTACAACAAGCAGCAGCAAACAGCAACAAAAAATAAATTAAAGCGTTTTATCTCTACAAGGATACACTTGTACTCGTCAAAAGCAGCAGCACTTAATAATTGAATACAAAAACACAATTTTCAGCTTTTCATGCAAACAATTGTTTTTGCGCCTTTCAATTGTTGCAATTTTAAGGCAAACTTTTTTTCCTATATACCACCAGAATTTTCTTTAATTTAATTTCGTAACCATATTTACTTGTTAAATAATTAAATATATTAAAATTTTATTAAATTCAGCTTTTTATTATGATAATAAAAACTTTACTGTTGTGTTTATAGAAATTTTGTTAATATTTTTTTATTATTATTAATTTAAACAATAAATTATTAAGCAAAGTGCCAAAAATATATAAAGCCAGTTGCAAGGATATAAACTGTCAAACTATTTTGTTGTTTTTACATTTGTACTCTGTTTGGTTGGCATATAGTACACTGAAGAGCGCGAGATAATAAAGGAGAGAATTTTTTTACATGCTAGAGCTTTTAACCATGTAAGTGCTATTGTTTGTATAGATATGAAGAAAAAACTATAAATAACCTACAAATGAGGAGCCAGGAGCCTAAAAAAGCTATTCTCTGTAGCTGCTACTACAAGAAAGCTTTTCTTGTGCAAGTTTTATACAATGAAGATGTAATCAGAGTTGGATAGTTGAAGAAAAACGCTTTAAAAAGCATTTAGAAATGAACTAGAACTGAACTAGAACTGAACTAGAACTGACTAGAACTGAACTAGAACTGAACTAGAACTGAACTAGAACTGAACTAGAACTGAACTAGAACTGAACTAGAACTGAACTAGAACTGAACTAGACTGAACTAGAACCTGAACTAGAACTGAACTAGAACTGAACTAGAACTGAACTAGAACTGAACTAGAACTGAACTAGAAACTGAACTAGAACTGAACTAGAACTGAACTAGAACTGAACTAGAACTGAACTAGAACTGAACTAGAACTGAACTAGAACTGAACTAGAACTGAACTAGAACTGAACTAGAACTGAACTAGAACTGAACTAGAACTGAACTAGAACTGAACTAGAACTGAACTAGAACTGAACTAGAACTGAACTAGAACTGAACTAGAACTGAACTAGAACTGAACTAGAACTGAACTAGAACTGAACTAGAACTGAACTAGAACTGAACTAGAACTGAACTAGAACTGAACTAGAACTGAACTAGAACTGAACTAGAACTGAACTAGAACTGAACTAGAACTGAACTAGAACTGAACTAGAACTGAACTAGAACTGAAAGAACTGACTAGAACTGAACTAGAACTGAACTAGAACTGAACTAGAACTGAACTAGAACTGAACTAGAACTGAACTAGAACTGAACTAGAACTGAACTAGAACTGAACTAGAACTGAACTAGAACTGAACTAGAACTGAACTAGAACTGAACTAGAACTGAACTAGAACTGAACTAGAACTGAACTAGAACTGAACTAGAACTGAACTAGAACTGAACTAGAACTGAACTAGAACTGAACTAGAACTGACTAGAACTGAACTAGAACTGAAACTAGAACTGAACTAGAACTGAACTAGAACTGAACTAGAACTGAACTAGAACTGAACTAGAACTGACTAGAACGACTAGAACTGAACTAGAACTGAACTAGAACTGAACTAGAACTGAACTAGAACTGAACTAGACTGACTAGAACTGAACTAGAACTGAACTAGAACTATGAACTAGAGACTGAACTAGAACTGAACTAGAACTGAACTAGAACTGAACTAGAACTGAACTAGAACTGAACTAGAACTGAACTAGAACGGAACTAGAACTGAACTAGAACTGACTAGAACTGAACTAGAACTGAACTAGAACTGAACTAGAACTGAACTAGAACTGAACTAGAACTGAACTAGAACTGAACTAGAACTGAACTAGAACTGAACTAGAACTGAACTAGAACTGAACTAGAACTGAACTAGAACTGAACTAGAACTGAACTAGAACTGAACTAGAACTGAACTAGAACTGAACTAGAACTGACTAGAACTGAACTAGAACTGAACTAGAACTGAACTAGAACTGAACTAGAACTGAACTAGAACTGAACTAGAACTGAACTAGAACGAACTGAACTAGAACTGAACTAGAACTGAACTAGAACTGAACTAGAACTGAACTAGAACTGAACTAGAACTGAACTAGAACTGAACTAGAACTGAACTAGAACTGAACTAGAACTGAACTAGAACTGAACTAGAACTGAACTAGAACTGAACTAGAACTGAACTAGAACTGAACTAGAACTGAACTAGAACTGAACTAGAACTGAACTAGAACTGAACTAGAACTGAACTAGAACTGAACTAGAACTGAACTAGAACTGAACTAGAACTGAACTAGAACTGAACTAGAACTGAACTAGAACTGAACTAGAACTGAACTAGAACTGAACTAGAACTGAACTAGAACTGAACTAGAACTGAACTAGAACTGAACTAGAACTGAACTAGAACTGAACTAGAACTGACTAGAACTGAACTAGAACTGACTAGAACTGAACTAGAACTGAACTAGAACTTGAACTAGAACTGAACTAGAACTGAACTAGAACTGAACTAGAACTGAACTAGAACTGAACTAGAACTGAACTAGAACTGAACTAGAACTGAACTAGAACTGAACTAACGAACTAGAACTGAACTACAACTAGAACTGAACTAGAACTGAACTAGAACTGAACTAGAACTGAACTAGAACTGAACTAGAACTGAACTAGAACTGAACTAGAACTGAACTAGAACTGAACTAGAACTGAACTAGAACTGAACTAGAACTGAATTAGAACTGAACTAGAACTGAATTAGAACTGAACTAAAACTGAACTGAAACTAGAGTTGAACTACATCTAAACATTTCATCTTTTCATACTCAATGTAGAATGGATAAGGCCGATTTTAAATTTTCAAAAATTATAAAAAAAGTAGTAATCCTAGTGTACATGGACGTATGAGTAATATTTAATTAAACTAATATCAGCAAACATTTTTAAATATTTTCAAACTCTGTTTAAATTTAAATGATTTGGGTTAATTTATGTATGTATTTCGAAATAGTCATTAATTTTAACAAATTGCTACAAGGTCTCTGCTAGAGGGTTCTGAAAATAATTCTTTAACTATAAAACCACTACTTAGACAATATATTAGGTATTTATTTGCTTTTCTCCTACTTTGTTCTTTTCCACCAAAAAAGTATTAATCAATTTTAATTTCTTACAAAATCATCAGAAAACATCATCTAAATCATGTTCTTCAACATCGTGTTGCATACAACGTCAACCACCGACAACAACAAGTGCAGCCAAATGCGATTTGTTTTAAGATGAGAGGGAAAAAAATGCTAAAAGAAAAACACAACGTAAGTACTTGACGATTACAATCTTAAATGTAACAATAATAAATCACTGAATACCACTTATACACTTAAATGAACACACATAAAATCTAGGGGGAAAGAGAGAAGAACACAAACTGAGACACAAAAGCAAGCACTAACACACAAAGGCACATGCATGCCGTCACAAAAACATAAATTGTTCTAGAAATAAAAAAATGAATGCAACGCACAGATAGACACAAATACACACACACTTGCATTATATGGTTAAGAAAGAGTCGTGAAAAAACTGCAGGGAAAAAAACATGAGAAATGAAAAACAAGTAAAAGAAATGCCAACAATATCCTTTCACTTCATCATCATTATTTGCCAACTTATGCACAATTAATAATTATTATGACTTAACTTGATGCATGTGCATGAGTGTGCTGAACAAACACACACACACCGAGGAAACAAATTTGCTCTCTCTTTATATACACGTGCACCTAAATGTATGCAACACTTACAATACATAACGAGGGGTACAACGGAAAAGAGAAATTTGCCAAAGCTTATTTTGGTATTGTATATATGCATGTGCGTGCTTCATACTTTTAAACAGAGATGCAAAAGGAAAGTAGTAATTTAGGTCTAAGTTGGCATGCTTTTGGAAAATGAGTTAATTATAAAACGCTACAGTTAAAACTGGTAGAAAATTGTGTCATACTTTGAGAATTTTTTTTTTCAAAAATTGTGGACTAAAAAACCACTTAAATGTTTAAACGTAGAATTTAACCCAAAAATGCTACATTTGAACCCCACTACTTATTACTGTCTTACACATTAAGAAAACAAATTTTCAAATAATGTTGATATTTACATAGATCTATACAAACTACACATTCACAGAATTACACTAACATACACATACTATTACTTATGCATCCTCGTATATCCTTTTGAAAATTATCTGCAATCTCTGTTTGTGTTTAAATAAAAGAGTGTTATTTCAAAGCATACACACACATGAAGCTATTCAATAAAAGTGAAAAAGAAAAGTGTCACTGCAGTTGCTGTCTTCTTGTCTACGTATCTTAATTCTCGTCATCATCATCTTTTGCTCGTTTATTATTCTTTATTAAAGTCATCACTTCACTTTTCACACAACGGTGGCAATAATAATATATTCAAGGTAAATGGGAATTCAGAAGACTTTGAAAATAATGACAAACTAGAACATAAACTAAAGAATAGATTATGCCACTATTGACTAGATTATAGACGACTATATACCACAGACTGGACTATAGACTAGACTATAGACTAGACTATAGACTAGACTATAGACTAGACTATAGACTAGACTATAGACTAGACTATAGACTAGACTATAGACTAGACTATAGACTAGACTATAGACTAGACTATAGACTAGACTATAGACTAGACTATAGACTAGACTATAGACTAGACTATAGACTAGACTATAGACTAGACTATAGACTAGACTATAGACTAGACTATGGACTAGACTATAGAACTAGAACTATATAGACTAGACTATAGACTAGACTATAGACTAGACTATAGACTAGACTATAGACTAGACTATAGACTAGACTATAGACTAGACTATAGACTAGGACTATAGACTAGACTATAGACTAGACTATAGACTAGACTATAGACTAGACTATAGACTAGACTATAGACTAGACTATAGACTAGACTATAGACTAGACTATAGACTAGACTATAGACTAGACTATAGACTAGACTATAGACTAGACTATAGACTAGATAAGACTAGACCTATAGACTAGACTATAGACTAGACTATAGACTAGACTATAGACTAGACTATAGACTAGACTATAGACTAGACTATAGACTAGACTATAGACTAGACTATAGACTAGACTATAGACTAGACTATAGACTAGACTATAGACTAGACTATAGACTAGACTATAGACTAGACTATAGACTAGACTATAGACTAGACTATAGACTAGACTATAGACTAGACTATAGACTAGGACTATAGACTAGACTATAGACTAGACTATAGACTAGACTATAGACTACACTATAGACTAGACTATAGACTAGACTATAGACTAGACTATAGACTAGACTATAGACTAGACTATAGACTAGACTATAGACTAGACTATAGACTAGACTATAGACTAGACTATAGACTAGACTATAGACTAGACTATAGACTAGACTATAGACTAGACTATAGACTAGACTATAGACTAGACTATAGACTAGACTATAGACTAGACTATAGACTAGACTATAGACTAGACTATAGACTAGACTATAGACTAGACTATAGACTAGACTATAGACTAGACTATAGACTAGACTATAGACTAGACTATAGACTAGACTATAGACTAGACTATAGACTAGACTATAGACTAGACTATAGTCTAGACTATAGACTAGACTATAGACTAGACTATAGACTAGACTATAGACTAGACTATAGACTAGACTATAGACTAGACTATAGACTAGACTATAGACTAGACTATAGACTAGACTATAGACTAGACTAGATATAGACTAGACTATAGACTAGACTATAGACTAGACTATAGACTAGACTATAGACTAGACTATAGACTAGACTATAGAACTAGACTATAGACTAGACTATAGACTAGACTATAGACTAGACTATAGACTAGACTATAGACTAGACTATAGACTAGACTATAGACTAGACTATAGACTAGACTATAGACTAGACTATAGACTACTAGACTAGACTAGAGACTAGACTATAGACTAGACTATAGACTAGACTATAGACTAGACTATAGACTAGACTATAGACTAGACTATAGACTAGACTATAGACTAGACTATAGACTAGACTATAGACTACACTATAGACTAGACTATAGACTAGAATATAGACTAGACTAGACTAGACTATAGACTAGACTATAGACTAGACTATAGACTAGACTATAGACTAGACTATAGACTAGACTATAGACTAGACTATAGACTAGACTATAGACTAGACTATAGACTAGACTATAGACTAGACTATAGACTAGACTATAGACTAGACTATAGACTAGACTATAGACTATAGACTAGACTATAGACTAGACTATAGACTAGACTATAGACTAGACTATAGACTAGACTAGACTATAGACTAGACTATAGACTAGACTATAGACTAGACTATAGACTAGAATATAGACTAGTCTATAGGATAGTCTTTGGTTTAAACTATAGACTAGACTATAACTAGATTTTAGTGCAAAAATTATTTTACTGGTTACTTCATTCCGATAGCACTTACTGCTGTTTATTTTCATCTATGTTCCCCCTCCCGTTTGACATTTAGGTGCTAAATTTTTTGCCGGTTGATTGTTGTTTTGTTCCTAGTTGATTTATGATGTTAAATATGACAAAATACTTGTACGAGTGCTTGCGTGTTTGTTATTTTTAGTTTTTTTTTTTGCTTACCAAAATATTTATGCATCAACATCCTGATCATCAGCTTCATCATCCGCATCTTTTGCACAGCCAACGTCATCCTTTTAAGCCATTATGATTATAATAGCAGATACGACTACCACTACTATTTCGTAGCAGAAGTTTTATATCTATGACTATGTGTGCTCTATAGATATTATTCCTTTTGATGATGATAAACAAATAAAATGTTGCACACATAGACGCACTTGAAAGATATATTTTACCTTTTTATAACGTTTCGTAAGACAGTTCCTTTATATAATGCAGTTTTGTTTACAAAGTCATATGTTTACTGGAAATATACGAGGGTTGCTCTAAAAGTTAACTAATAAAATGATCATTTGTTTGTGGACATTGGTTATATATGTTTTTTCTTTTTTAAATTTTTCTCTTATATATATATGTATGTATATTATGAGAATGTGGTAATTTTTGAAAAATTGACTTGATTTTCCATAATCGTTCAAAATTATATCTCTAATTTTGAGCATCTTGAGAAAAAAATTCAAAATTTCCCTTCATTCATCCCTATATGCACAAATAAAATATCGTACCTAGAAGGAGTTAGAGAGTTTTGTCTTTTTGTTTTTTTGCAAACGACTAAGCCAGACAGTCATGTACTTGCAGCAAGGATACAAGAAAAAACTAAAATTACGAACTTAAGACAAGTGCAGTAAATGTACTTTATTATTACATTAAATAAGGGTGTAAATATGTAGGTGTTTGCATATGCAAGTGTTGTGAACATGTAGGTGTGACAATTCAAATTCCAGCAGCTTTGCAAGGAGTCAAAGTATGATTATAAATTTATAACAAACTCGTTGACTGGAATATATTCCTTTTTAGGCAGCGACAACTTCAAACGCTTCTTTAGTGTTCCCAAATAATCTTGAGCTAGTTCAAAACTACTTTAGTTTGCTCCAGCTCAGTTTCAGTTCTAATTTAGTTCTAGTTCAGTTCTAGTTCAGTTCTAGTTCAGTTCTAGTTCAGTTCTAGTTCAGTTCTAGTTCAGTTCTAGTTCAGTTCTAGTTCAGTTCTAGTTCAGTTCTAGTTCAGTTCTAGTTCGGTTCTAGTTCGGTTCTAGTTCAGTTCTAGTTCAGTTCTAGTTCAGTTCTAGTTCAGTTCTAGTTCAGTTCTAGTTCAGTTCTAGTTCAGTTCTAGTTCAGTTCTAGTTCAGTTCTAGTTCAGTTCTAGTTCAGTTCTAGTTCAGTTCTAGTTCAGTTCTAGTTCAGTTCTAGTTCAGTTCTAGTTCAGTTCTAGTTCAGTTCTAGTTCAGTTCTAGTTCAGTTCTAGTTCAGTTCTAGTTCAGTTCTAGTTCAGTTCTAGTTCAGTTCTAGTTCAGTTCTAGTTCAGTTCTAGTTCAGTTCTAGTTCAGTTCTAGTTCAGTTCTAGTTCAGTTCTAGTTCAGTTCTAGTTCAGTTCTAGTTCAGTTCTAGTTCAGTTCTAGTTCAGTTCTAGTTCAGTTCTAGTTCAGTTCTAGTTCAGTTCTAGTTCAGTTCTAATTCAGTTCTAGTTCAGTTCTAGTTCAGTTCTAGTTCAGTTCTAGTTCAGTTCTAGTTCAGTTCTAGTTCAATTCTAGTTCAATTCTAGTTCAGTTCTAATTCAGTACTAGTTCAGTTCTAGTTCAGTAGTAGTTCAGTTCTAGTTCAGTTCTGAAACTGCAGGGTATATAGATGTATCTTTTTAAATACTTATGAGTCTTAATAATGTAGGAGTGTTTGTGTGGATGTGTGTCTTAAACAAATGTACGTATCATTTTGTATGTATAATTTCAACAAAACATCTTTTGCATATTTCCAGGCGCTATTCCTTAAACACTCATTTCTCTTTCAGCACTCTTCCTTTTGCCATTACTCTTGGTTAGTCAGTCATATTTAAAAATACATACATATACACTCACCCACACTCTTAACCGAGAGTTAAACAAAACAACAAGAAACAAGAACCTGACGAGTGTTGATATATGTTAAGTGTTGATGTTGTTGTTACCGTTGTGATGCATTTAATTATGCACTTCGTCTTAAGTCTCGTGTTTCCCCCTCTCCCTCGCTAAAGGTTTCATCATCATGATGACAATCTTCTTCATACTCATAATTTTTCTTATTATTTCTACCTTTTTTGGTTTACTAAGCATAAATTATGACTGTAACTGTTTTTGTTGTTGCTGTTATTATTATGTAATTAATATCATCGTGTATAATGACTTTTTGTTATTGCTGTTGTTGCTTGTTTGTTTATTTGCTGTAGCTATTTATAGAGTTAATTTCTCTTTTGTTTATGCATAATAAGTACGACTGTGAAGCCAAAAAGGGGGAGAAAATATTAAGCTTTTTTCCGAACGTTATAAACAAATGAGTTAAGTGTGAATGTTATATCTTAGATATGCAGAGTAGTAAACTTGAAAGCTTGTTTTTCATTATTGAGGGGATATTTGCTGCTGCAATGTTAAGCTTGTTATAAAAGGTTGCATATTTTTAAGACATTTTGCTTGACTTAACTATTTTAGGGGGAAGTCTTTAACAAAGTGGAATTTATATATACATAGGTAGTTACTCAAATCTTTAAATAGTCGGGTACTACCAAAGTTAAAGAAAACTACTTTTTCTTAATAACAATAAAAATTGAATTTCCTCGATAAATAAGAATGGACCTACATTTTTGTTTTGAAACCCAAATAAAATACTTTTTAAAATGTCTAAATCATATATGTATTAAAATATTCACTTTGTCCAAAGATAGTAAAATGTAACCTACATTACAAAATAACCAAATACATTCTAAATAATTAACTATTTGTAACATTATGTGACTTCTTGATTAATAATATGTAATGCACTACATTCGTGGCACGTTGAACAAATAAACAAGATATCTAAGAAAACTTTATTTTCCTAAAAGTATACACTCTTAAAACAAAAATTGCACACACATGGAATTATTTATTTCTATATGAAGCAGAAACATTTCTGCAGTGCCACCAATTATCTAAATTGAATGTAACGTTTTCTTTTGATGGAAGTAAAATAATAAAGTAGTTGTTACAAACAACAACTACATATGTTCTAGTAATTTGAATACGCTACAATATAGACTAGTCTATAGACTAGACTATAAACTAGACTATAGACTAGACTATAGACTAGACTATAGACTATAGACTAGACTATAGTCTAGACTATAGACTAGACTATAGACTAGACTATAGACTAGACTATAGACTAGTCTATAGTCTAGTATAGACTAGACTATAGACTAGACTATAGACTAGACTATAGACTAGACTATAGACTAGACTATAGACTAGACTATAGACTAGACTATAGACTAGACTATAGACTAGACTATAGACTAGACTATAGACTAGACTATAGACTAGACTATAGACTAGACTATAGACTAGACTACAGACTAGACTATAGACTAGACTATAGACTAGACTATAGACTAGACTATAGACTAGACTATAGACTAGACTATAGACTAGACTATAGACTAGACTATAGACTAGACTATAGACTAGACTATAGACTAGACTATAGACTAGACTATAGACTAGACTATAGACTAGACTATAGACTACTATAGACTAGACTATAGACTAGACTATAGACTAGACTATAGACTAGACTATAGACTAGACTGTAGACTAGACTATAGACTAGACTATAGACTAGACTATAGACTAGACTATAGACTAGACTATAGACTAGACTATAGACTAGACTATAGACTAGACTAAGACTAGACTATAGACTAGACTATAGACTAGACTATAGACTAGACTATAGACTAGACTATAGACTAGACTATAGACTAGACTATAGACTAGACTATAGACTAGACTATAGACTAGACTATAGACTAGACTATAGACTAGACTATAGACTAGACTATAGACTAGACTATAGACTAGACTATAGACTAGACATTAGACTAGACTATAGACTAGACTATAGACTAGACTATAGACTAGACTATAGACTAGACTATAGACTAGACTATAGACTAGACTATAGACTAGACTATAGACTAGACTATAGACTAGACTATAGACTAGACTATAGACTAGACTATAGACTAGACTATAGACTAGACTATAGACTAGACTATAGACGACTAGACTATAGACTAGACTATAGACTAGACTATAGACTAGACTATAGACTAGACTATAGACTAGACTATAGACTAGACTATAGACTAGACTATAGACTAAGATATAGACTAGAACTATAGACTAGACTATAGACTAGACTATAGGACTAGACATAGACTAGACTATAGACTAGACTATAGACTGAACTATAGACTAGACTATAGACTAGACTATAGACTAGACTATAGACTAGACTATAGACTAGACTATAGACTAGACTATAGACTAGACTATAGACTAGACTATAGACTAGACTATGACTAGACTATAGACTAGACTATAGACTAGACTATAGACTAGACTATACTATAGACTACTATAGACTAGACTATACTAGACTATATACTAGACTATAGACTAGACTATATACTAGACTATAGACTAGACGATACACTATTTTATGCTCTTCTTATAAAAGTTGTAGTCTAAAAATTTGGTGTGAATCAATTATTCTATTGCAACATGAAAACTGTGAATATCCTTATTTTATATTTGAGTTTATTTTGTTGTAATTTATCTAAATTTATTTATATTTTTCTTTGGCTAAAAAGAAACTCTTTGTTTGTTTACAGTTTCTTGAAATTGCAAGAACATCATTTAGAAAGGAAGTACAAATTTGGTCATTATAGCAGTATATGTTTGTAACTAAATATTAACTTTTTAGTGTATTTACAAAGTGAATGGAATAAATTAAGTAATCGGTTAGTTTTGCTAAATTTGTATGCATAAATAAAATGGTCGATTTAAGTTAGTTTAACTTAAGTAAAAAACTCTAAAAGAGACTTGTTAGCAGATCTTTATTCGAATCAATTTAGTCGGTTATTTTTATTGCAGCAACTCTACAGTCATTGTCTTGCTTCGGTCCATGTTTGTTTATCGTAGTGGTAATTGAATAAACTTTGAATTGTTCTTTTTTCTCTTTGCTTCCATTCTGTATTAGTTAAGCTATTACTTGTTGTTACAACAAATGCATATAAACCAGATACCAATACGTAAACAAATACACTTAAACATAAATAAGATACACTAAAACATACATATAAACAACAATTGTACAACAATCTTACATACATATCTAGCCAATGAAATGTTGATACCATTTAACTAACACATTTTTTTTGAAAATAACCTAATGAAGTCTGCCGATTTCTTTGTAACAGAGAATATAACCTATATCTTTGTTTTATATTAGGAATAAAATTAGTTGCCTAGTGTTTGCCTTTTATTAGTCTATATTTAAAAACCATATAAAAGTAAAAATACAACGTTGTATCTACCAGCAAGTATAACTAAATCTGGATTAATTTTTAATGAATTTCATTTGCTTTTGTATAAAGTAACTAAGACGAACAAGAAATTGAATGATGCCATAAACTTGTCACTGAAAACCATTTCGAAAACATTTCAATACATAGTGTAAACAAGGAATGGACATTATTTTGTTTGTGTGTGTAGAAGAGTACCTGCCTTTATAGTTATGGAAAATTGCAAGACTTTTAACTTACAAAATACATATAGTTTAAGATGTCTGCTGCTGTTTTTAATATACAGTCGGCAATAAACAAGGATAAAATATGATAAATTTTTTTTATAAATAAAGCAAAAAGGAAGTTTAAGTTCTGCAGTAACTAATGTGAAAAGTTAGACTTTAAATTAGTTAGATACTTTAAATTGCGAAATAGGAAAATATTTAATGGAATTATATAGAAAATATGGAAGGATTTTAAATGACTAACTAACTAACTAACTAACTAACTAACTAACTAACTACTAACTAACTAACTAACTAACTACTAACTAACTAACTAACTAACTAACTAACTAACTAACTAACTAACTAACTAACTAACTAACTAACTAACTAACTAACTAACTAACTACTAACTAACTAACTAACTAACTAACTAACTAACTAACTAACTAACTAACTAACTAACTAACTAACTAACTAACTAACTAACTAACTAACTAACTAACTAACTAACTAACTAACTACTAACTAACTAACTAACTAACTAACTAACTAACTAACTAACTAACTAACTAACTACTAACCTAACTAACTAACTAACTAACTAACTAACTAACTAACTAACTAACTAACTAACTAACTAACTAACTAACTAACTAACTAACTAACTACTAACTAACTAACTAACTAACTAACTAACTAACTACTAACTAACTAACTAACTAACTAACTAACTAACTAACTAACTAACTACTAACTAACTAACTACTAACTAACTAACTAACTAACTAACTAACTAACTAACTAACTAACTAACTAACTAACTACTAACTAACTACTAACTAACTAACTAACTAACTAACTAACTAACTAACTAACTAACTAACTAACTAACTAACTACTACTAACTAACTAACTACTAACTAACTAACTAACTAACTAACTAACTAACTAACTAACTAACTAACTAACTAACTAACTAACTAACTAACTAACTAACTAACTAACTACTAACTAACTACTAACTACTAACTAACTAACTACTAACTAACTAACTAACTAACTAACTAACTAACTAACTACTAACTAACTAACTAACTAACTAACTAACTAACTAACTAACTAACTAACTAACTAACTAACTAACTACTAACTAACTAACTAACTAACTAACTAACTAACTAACTAACTAACTAACTAACTAACTAACTAACTAACTAACTACTAACTAACTAACTAACTACTAACTAACTACTAACTAACTAACTAACTAACTAACTAACTAACTAACTAACTAACTAACTAACTAACTAACTAACTAACTAACTAACTAACTAACTAACTAACTAACTAACTAACTAACTAACTAACTAACTAACTACTAACTAACTAACTAACTAACTAACTAACTACTAACTAACTAACTAACTAACTAACTAACTAACTAACTAACTAACTAACTAACTAACTAACTAACTAACTAACTAACTAACTAACTAACTAACTAACTAACTAACTAACTAACTAACTACTAACTAACTAACTAACTACTAACTACTAACTAACTAACTAACTAACTAACTAACTAACTAACTAACTAACTAACTAACTACTAACTAACTAACTAACTAACTAACTAACTACTAACTAACTAACTAACTAACTAACTAACTAACTAACTAACCTAACTAACTAACTAACTAACTAACTAACTAACTAACTAACTAACTAACTAACTAACTAACTAACTAACTAACTAACTAACTAACTAACTAACTAACTAACTAACTAACTAACTAACTAACTAACTAACTAACTAACTAACTAACTAACTAACTAACTAACTAACTAACTACTAACTAACTAACTAACTAACTAACTAACTAACTAACTAACTAACTAACTAACTAACTAACTAATTACTAACTAACTAACTAACTACTAACTAACTAACTAACTAACTAACTAACTACTAACTAACTAACTAACTAACTAACTAACTAACTAACTAACTAACTAACTAACTAACTAACTAACTAACTAACTAACTACCTAACTAACTAACTAACTAACTAACTAATAGGGTGATCGATTATTCGACATTTTCCAAAAACCGGTTTTCGAATAGTTCGAATAGTTGACATTTAAAAAAAACCGGTTTGATATTTTTCAAATTCAGAAAAAACCGGTTAACCGGTTTTTCATTATAAATAAAAAAAGTATCTTTTAATTTGAAAAACTTAATGTTTATGTTTAAATTTCATTAACAAAACATGGCCCGAAATGATTTTTAACAGTTTAAAAGATTATAACTTTAGATCTAGTCGTCTGATTTACATTATTTCTTTAGTATAAAAAAATTAGGAAAAAAGTGGGTCACTTCTGTTAAACATAAGGTACTATGTAATCCTAGCTTATTTTAAAAGCCCGGTTTAGGAAATTTGCATAGGCATTCCAACACTTTCATAAAATTTCAGCCGTAAATTAATTATTGTAATTGGAATATAATATTAAGATTGATAAAATTTTATCAAACAGTTATCAATTTTACAAATAATTTTTTTTAATTAGTTAGGAAAATCCAAAAGTTTTAACCAAAGGAGCTGTAGAAAAATATGCGCTAGTTCCTCGACTCGAATATTTTTAAAATTTAGACGGGCTGTATTATTATTTCCTTAAAATTTTCATTTAAATAATCTTTGAATACAAAGCAAATAAAAGTATTCTAAACCGGTTTTTAAAAAGTGAAAAAACCGGGTTGTTCGATATTCGATAAATCAACATTAAGAAAAAACCGACACTGGTAAAGCAGAAAAAACCGGTTTTAAAACCGGTTGAAAAATCGAGTCGATCACCCTACTAACTAACTAACTAACTAACTAACTAACTAACTAACTAACTAACTAACTAACTAACTAACTAACTAACTAACTAACTAACTAACTAACTAACTAACTAACTAACTAACTAACTAACTAACTAACTAACTAACTAACTAACTAACTAACTACTAACTAACTAACTAACTAACTAACTAACTAACTACTAACTAACTAACTAACTAACTAACTAACTAACTAACTAACTAACTAACTAACTAACTAACTAACTAACTAACTAACTAACTAACTAACTAACTAACTAACTAACTAACTAACTAACTAACTAACTAACTAACTAACTAACTAACTAACTAACTAACTAACTAACTAACTAACTACTAACTAACTAACTAACTAACTAACTAACTAACTAACTAACTAACTAGTATAAAAGCATAAACTATATAAAAGCATAAAAGTATTAAAGTGTAAAAGTATAAAAGTATAAAAATATAAAAGTATAAAAGTATAAGAGTATAAAAGTATGAAAGTATGAAAGTATAAAAGTATAAAAGTATAAAAGTATAAAGTCATAAAGGTATAAAAATATAAAAAATATACCTTTATATTCTAAGGCAATCAAAATGAACAATGGTAAAGTACTAAAAAGTTCTCTGATATATGTACATATGGAGAATTTCCTGTCAAGTGACCCAACTCAAAATGTCGATTTTGACGAAATTTGCGCCAAGGTTAGTACTATTGGATAGTAGGTCAGACAGCTCTACCGGACAAGAACTGCCGGGCTTAGAGGAGGTCAAATTTGGACATTTTGGTTATACAGGGTTTCATTCAAATAAGTGTAACTTTTCACTTATTGGTCCTAGCTAAAATTGTCCAAAGGAGTTGAGATAGCTATTTCTTAGACTTCCGAATTTCCCAAAAGTACCAATCTTATATTCATAATCATGCAATAAGGTACGAATGGGATATACATTTTATTTCTAGTTCACAAGTTTAAGAGATTCATTATATGTTACAAAAGAGTAAAAAATACAGCTATAAGTGTAATATTGTTGTTATATATCTTGTACTTTATGAGATATGAGAGGATATTATAGAGGCTTTTAAAGAATATTGCACAAGTCTATATCAAAAGCATTAGTAATCAAATAAGTAACTCCTCATTTGTCTCCATATGCCCTTAACCACATTAACTTTAAAATGTGTGATAGTTTAACATTTATTTTCTCTTATTGCACACACAAATAGCTGAAAGTAGCCACAAACATATAAGAAGAAATTACACAATACTTACAATTGAAATCGTTTTACAATAAACTAACTAACTGACAGAAACACGGCGGCAACAAAAAACTTTAATTAAAACGCATATGTTGACTGACACTATAATAATGTGGCAGCCAAAATAATTCGACCACGAAGCGTATAGAGAGAGAGAGAGAGAAAAAAAAAGAACTTTTGCCAATGGCTGCTGCAGATGCGGAAATAAATGTCACTGATGAATTTTATTTATTTTTAGTAAAGACATTTTAAGTGATATTGTTTTAATGAAGGAGCATAATTTTAGGAGTGTTAAGGATATGCAATTGACTTTATATTACAGTTAAGAGTAAAGAAGCAATAAGTATAGTTTATAAAACAGATATAAACAGATAGAGAAATAAGTGTCATTGATAAATATTGAAAGCTTTATTTAAGGTTTTATTGTTATCCAGGCGTATACGTATTTTTAAATTAAATATTTATCATACGTATAGAACCTTAATTAAGAAACTAGTAGAAATTTTCGTTGGAAAACAAAATTTTATTATATTTTTTTATTTCTATATTATAACAACCAAAAATTCTAAAACTTACTTCTTTAACATGTGAGGACGTATACTTTATTTTTATTTCAATATTGTTCATACGCCTTAAAAACCAACTAATTAAGTTAGGTGTCACAAAGTATCTTTTAAACTAAGTAAATTCGAATTAATTCTGTTTAATTAACAGCAAAAGAATTATATTTTCTATTACAACATTCTGTGTATCCCTAAAGTTTACGCGCGGTCATCTTCACGTAATTAGTTTAGACAACTAAATGCATTTCTTGTTGCAATTATTTCGTATTTCTCTTTTCTATTGCTACCAACAAGGCAGCTCTGTTGCTCACATTAATAATGTCTAATGAAAAATTATACTTATTAACACTACCACAATTTGCACAGCATTTTGCGACAAACTCAAGTAGTTGTGTCAAGACAGTTATTTTTTCTATTAACTCTATAAGACTTTTACATCTACATTTACTTATTTATGGCAGGAAAATACATCTCATGGGCTCTTTACATTTATTGCCCCGAATGTGTTGTAAATATATACTTCTTCTAAACAAACCTTACAAAACCCTGCTGTTCGTATTGAATACTCCCAAATAGTGAATCTAGCATCACTTCAATTTCGAAACAGTAATTCACATGAACAGTAATTCACATGGAATTACACTCTAGAATTGACTTCTTTCCGTACTATAAAGCACAAAACATAAAAAAGCTTCTTATAAATTTAAACATTTGTCTATACAACTGCTGGGTTTGAATGTTTGCTTGATTGCTAAGAATAAGAAGAGTATGTGGTATGATGATTGACACCAGAGGTTTGTTTGTGTTATTGACATGTCTTGTAGGTTATGACGTTTATAAGTCTCCATATAATAAGACTTTTGATGTTTAACCGTGTGTTTGTGTTTAAGTCATTGAGTGTGTGTGTGTTTTTGTATGCGTAAAAGCTTATTAGCCATATTAACTTGAACATACACAAAGACACATCTAGCTAAGGTAACATACAGTGTGGAAAATAAATAAAAGTTTTACGGACTTACTTCAAACTCTATATAGAACAGACCGCAGACTATTTTATAAGCTCCTACTTATGCCATGGTCTTGACTATAGATTGTTCCATAGCCTTGGCTATAGACTGTTCTATAGTATTGACTATAGACTGTTCTATAGTCTTGATTATAGACTGTTCTATAGTCTTGACTGTAGACTGTTCTATAGTCTTGACTATAGACTGTTCTATAGTCTTGACTATAGACTGTTCTATAGTCTTGACTAAAGACTGTTTTATAGTCTTAACTACAGACTGTTCTATAGTCTTGACTATAGACTATTCTATTGTCTTGAATATAGACTGTTCTATAGTCTTGACTATAGACTGTTCTATAGTATTGACTATAGACTGTTCTGTAGTCTTGACTATAGACTGTTCTATAGTCTTTACTATAGACTATTCTATAGTCTTGACTATAGACTGTTCTATAGTCTTGACTATAGACTGTTCAATAGTCTTGACTATAGACTGTTCTATAGTCTTGACTATAGACTGTTCTATAGTCTTGACTATAGACTGTTCTATAGTCTTGACTATAGACTGTTCTATAGTCTTGACTATAGACTGTTCTATAACCTTGACTATAGACTGTTCTATAACCTTGACTATAGACTGTTCTATAGACTTGACTATAGACTGTTCTATAGTCTCTACTAGAAATTGTTCTATGGTCTCGACTACAGACTGTTCTATAGTCTCGACTGTAGATTGTTCCATATTCTTGACTATAGAAGTTTCTATAGTATTGACTATAGACTGTTCTATAGTCTTGACTATAGACTGTTCTATGGTCTTGACTATATACTATTCTATAGTCTTGTCTATATATAGACAAGACTATAGAATAGACTATAGAACAGACTATAGACTGTTCTATAGTCTTGACTATAGACTGTTCTATAGTCTTGACTACAGACAGTTCTATAGTCTTAACTATAGACAGTTCTATAGTATTGACTATAGGCAGTTCTATAGTCTTGACTATAGGCAGTTCTACAGTCTTGACTATAGACAGTTCTACAGTCTTGACTATAGACAGTTCTATAGTCTTGACTATAGACCGTTCTATAGTCTTGACTATAGGCAGTTCTATAGTCTTGACTATAGACTGTTCTATAGTCTCGACTATAGATTGTTCTATAGTCTTGACTATAGACTGTTCTATAGTCTTGACTATAGACTGTTCTATAGTCTTGATTATAGACTGTTCTATAGTCTCGACTATAGACTGTTCTATTGTCTTGACTATAGACCGTTCTATAGTCTTGACTATAGAGAGTTCTATAGTAGTTTATACTAGTCAAATCTTTAGATAGTGCTGTAATCTAGACAATAGGCAATTCCATAGCCTGGACTATATATAGTTCAATAGATTCGACTAGAGATATTTCTGTAGACTAGATTTTACACAGTTCTAAGCATCAACTATATTCAGTTTAACGGAAATTGCTATAAACCGTTTAGTGTCGACAATTTTCAACTGAGAATAATGTTTTAGTCTCAACCGTGGGCATTTCTAGAGTCCCGATGATAGACTTTATAAAATCGATTTTTGACTTTTCTCATCCATATATGAAGTTTTTTAAAATTTCAATATTCTCATAATTATTACCCCTACTGCATGCTCTTAATATAAATGTCTAAGTAAACTGTATATTCATTTATCAGTCTTTTACTGTTATAAGTTTCAATAACATTTCATTTCCTTTAGTTAAGTTTCTTTCAACTAATACATATTTTCATTAAATGAAGAACATGGTTTCATCATTTTATAAACAACAAGAATTGTACATAAAGACAAAATCCTACAAACAAACAAACACCCACACGTATAAATCTAATAGTTAAAACTAAATATAAATGACAGAACTCATATGCAAGTATGTGTGTGTGTTTGTATAAATATAGATTTGAATGTATGGATTTGTTGCAGCTGTTTGCATTTAATACAACAGGACTAAAGAAAATTTCATTAAGTTTACTTAACGCGTGCCAATGCAATTAGTTTTCTTGTCTCGAATACAAGTAGAGACATTTACTACATGTATACACATGTTGAAATTAACCCTGCAGTTAGATGTGATGCAATGTAATTAACACTTGGACAAGAAATTAGCAATTTACTTCTATTTAGTTTTCCAAAGGAAGCGAAATCTGAAATGTGTACATTGACTCTTTGGAAGTCTTTTGGAATATTCTTCATATTCGCACATATACTCTAATATTAGCCCCACCATAACTGCACATCGCTGTCGTGTTTGCATTGACGACTGTTGTTTCTTTGTTTATTTCTATTGCATATTTTTCTCATGTACTTGTGTGTGCGTGAATATGTTTTGTGTATGTGTGGTTTGGCCTATTTGACCGTTACGTTTCAATACACACGTATACAACTTGTTTAAATATCTGACTTTGTATATCAAGTGTAAATTTTTTTCTTATTTAAAGGTCTTTTTTTCTTTCCCACTCCTTGCCTCTCTCCCTCTACTCTTCTTTTATTTCGCAAAGTTTATAATTCATTTGCTGTAGCAATATTAACAAAAACAACATATTGTAATTATACACATGCACACACAAGAGTTATACATTTACTGCAGACATGGGAAATTTTTCTAAGTACATATGTATATGTACATGTGTTAGAAGAGAGCTTAGTTAGTGGAAAAGCAACTATTTATTGCCCATCACTGATATATGTATATACGTATATCTATGCAGGTTTTTAAGACTTTGAGCACTTAATTTTAAATGTATGTACCCAGTTGTATGTAAGTCTATGTAGATTTCAAGTTGTATAAACATGTTTGTTAAATGTTCTATGATGCCTCTGGGAAATTTATTTTAACGCGAATTAAAATCATGTGCATATTGCATGTTTGTGAACTTGTGCAATTATGAATAAAACAATTTCAACATCTTTTAAGTGAAAGCATTGTTTTAACGATTTATCGAAAGGAGTTAATATGATTAACTCCAATAGTAAATAGTCGCTACAGAACTAACTATTGAAACTATAGAACTGCTTATAGTCAAAACTATGTCTATAATCAATAGAATTATCTATAGTCGAGACTATAGAACTGTAAATAGTCGAAATTATAGAACCGTCTATAGTCGATGTTAAACGAGACTAAAGAACTGTTGAGACTATATATAGAACTATCTATAGTCGAGACTATAGTACTGTCTACAGTCAAAGCTATAGAACAGTATATAGTCAAGACTATAGAACTGTCTATAGTCAAGACTGTAGAACTGTCCATAGTCAAGACAATAGAACAGTCTATAGTCAAGACTATAGAACAGTCTATAGTCAAGACTATAGAACAGTCTATAGTCAAGACTATAGAACAGTCTATAGTCAAGACTATAGAACAGTCTATAGTCAAGACTATAGAACAGTCTATAGTCAAGACTATAGAACAGTCTATAGTCAAGACTATAGAACAGTCTATAGTCAAGACTATAGAACAGTCTATAGTCAAGACTATAGAACAGTCTATAGTCAAGACTATAGAACAGTCTATAGTAAAGACTATAGAACAATCTATAGTCAAGACTATAGAACTGTCTATAGTCAAGACTATAGAACAATCTATAGTCAAGACTATACAACAGTCTATAGTCAAGACTATAGAACAGTCTATAGTCAAGACTATAGAACAGTCTATAGTCAAGACTATAGAACAGTCTATAGTCAAGACTATAGAACAATCTGTAGTCAAGACTATAGAACAGTCTATAGTCAAGACCATAGAACAATCTGTAGTCAACACTATAGAACAGTCTATAGTCAAGACTATAGAACAGTCTATAGTCAAGACTATAGAACAGTCTATAGTCAAGACTATAGAACAGAACAGTCTATAGTCAAGACTATAGAACAGTCTATAGTCAAGACTATAGAACTTTCTATAGTCAAGACTATAGAACTTTCTATAGTCAAGACTATAGAACTTTCTATAGTCAAGACTATAGAACAGTCTATAGTCAAGACTATAGAACAGACTATAGTCAAGACTATAGAACAGTCTATAGTCAAGACTATAGAACAGTCTATAGTCAAGACTATAGAACAGTCTATTGTCAAGACTATAGAACAGTCTATTGTCAAGACTATAGAACAGTTTATAGTCAAGACTATAGAACAGTCTATAGTCAAGACTATAGAACAGTCTATAGTCAAGACTATAGAACAGTCTATAGTCAAGACTTTAGAACAGTCTACAGTCAAGACTATAGAACAGTCTATAGTCAAGACTATAGAAAAGTCTATAGTCAAGACTATAGAACAGTCTATAGTCAAGACTATAGAACAGTCTATTGTCAAGACTATAGAACAGTCTATAGTCAAGACTATAGAACAGTCTATAGTCAAGACTATAGAACAGTCTATAGTCAAGACTATACAGTTTATATTCCAGAATATTGAACTGTGTATAGCCAAGACATAGAACTGTCAGTAGTCGCGACTATAAAACTGTCTACAGACGAAGCTATAGAATAGTCGTTATTATAGAACTGCCTATGGTTGAGACTATACAACTGACGATAGTCGAGACTATAGCAATGTCTATTCGAGACTATATAGCTGTCTGTAGCTATGACTATAGGACATTATATAGTCGATGTTATAAAGCTATCTATAGTCGAGCTATTTTTAAACGTAATTTTTTAAATTTTTATACAATTTTACAAAAACTAAAATAATTTAAAAAAACTAAAATATATTAAAATGTCCAGTTATCAAGTACAATTGTACAAGAGAGAGTCAAACGAAAGTGAGGAAAGAGAGAGAGAGAGAGTGTGAGTGTATGATGGTATGATATCACTAACAATCTAAATTTTAAATCAATAAACTAAGACGCCAAACTGGCGGCACAATAAAAAAAATTGTTCATTGTGAAATTGGCGTCATACTTTTTGTGTGCTGTATGGTGGTGGCTTTTACTGACAAACAAACTTACATGCAAACAAACATGTCGAAGGCAAGAAAAAAGTTATGTTTTTTTTTAGTTTTCGTAAACAAATGACTAAGCGAAAGGATATTATTGTATTTTCATATTTATTGTTCTTTTTGCAGAACTAACAAAGACAAAAAGAAAAGAAGAGCGTTATGAAGAGAGTAAATTTTGTTAAATTTAAAAGAGAGCGAAAAGAAATGAATTAAGGACATTGTCAGTTAAGTGTTAAAAGGTAGGTTTTCAGTTGGAAAAATGAAAATTATTAATGGATTAGTTGTAGTTTTAAATTTAAAGTTACAAGGACTTAAAACTAATTCACGACTTTAGACAGTTCTATATTCTATAATCTCGACTATAAACTCGAGAGCCCTATAGTCTTTATTATAGACAGTTCTATAGTCTCGACTACATACACTTCTATAGTCACAACTATAATAGTCTTATTATAGTCTTTATTATAGACAGTTCTATAGTCTCGACTACATACAATTCTATAGTCACAACTATAATAGTCTTATTATAGTCTCAACTATAGACAGTTCTATAGTCTCAATTATAGACAGTTCTATAGTCTAAACTATATATAGTCTCTACTATATACAGCTCTATAGGCTCGACTATATACAGCTCTATAGTCTCGACTATAGAGCTGTCTTGACTATAGATGGTTCTATAGTTCTTTAGTCTCGATTATAGACTGCTCTATAGTCTCGACTATAGATTATTCTAAAACCTATAGACTATTCTATAGCCTCCACTATAGACTATTCTATAGGCTCGACTATAGACTATTTTATAGCCTCGACTATAGATTATTCTATAGTCTTGACTATAGATTATTCTATAGTCTTGACTATAGACTTATACATAGCCTCGACTATAGAATAGTCTATAGACGAGACTATAGAACTGTCTAAAGTCGAGACTATTTAATAGTCTATGGTCTCGACTATAGACTATTCTATAATCTCGACTATATATTGTTAGACTATAGACTATTCTATAGCCTCGACTATTGACTATTCTATAGCCTCGAGTATAGACTATTCTATGGTCTCGACTATAGACTATTCTATAATCTCGACTATATATTGTTATATAGCCTCGACTATAGACTATTCTATAGCCTCGACTATTGACTATTCTATAGCCTCGAGTATAGACTATTCTATGGTCTCGACTATAGACTATTCTATAATCTCGACTATATATTGTTATATAGCCTCGACTATAGACTATTCTATAACCTCGACTATTGCCTATTCTATAGCCTCGAGTATAGACTATTCTATGGTCTCGACTATAGACTATTCTATAGTCTCGACTATAGACTCTTCTATGGTCTCGACTATGGACTGTTCTCTAGCCTCGGCTATAGACTATTCTATAGTCTCGACTATAGACTATTCTATGGTCTCGACAATAGACTATTTTATAGTCCTGGATATAGAATATTCTATAGCCTCGACTATAGACTATTATATAGTCTCGACTATAGTCGATTCTACAGTCTCGTCTATAGACTATTCTATAGTCTCGTCTATGAACTGTTCTATAGTCTCGTCTATGGACTTTTCTATAGTCTCGGCTATAAAGCGTTCTATAGTCTCGACTATAGATGGTTCTATATAATCGACTTTAGACAGTTATATAGCTTCCATTATAAACTGTTCTATAGTCTCATCTATAGATACTTCTATAGAGTTAACTATAATCAGTTCTATAGTTCTATAGTCAAGTCTATAGGCAGTTCTATATTCTCGACTATAGACTGTTCTATCGTCTCGAGTTTAGACGTACAACTATCTCTATACTATAGACAGTTCTATAGTCTTAGTTATAGAAAATATGTTAATAAACTAAACTGGATAGTCTAATAATATGATTAAGTATTGGTCATTATTATTAACTTTTTAATTAGTAAATTTACTCAAACAATTTCCCAGAATTTTCTCATTAAACAAACTACCATACAATTGAGTTCATGTTTGAAACAACAAAACTATTTCGAGCGGAAATTAAATAAACATTTTGCAATAATTTCACTGCTAAATGACTATAAAAATTTAATTCATTATACGTTTATATATTTTTTTACACACAGATTCAATTTTTCTACTAACTAAAAAAAAAGAAGAAGTTGAGCAAAAAAATGCAATTAAAAAGCTTAAATAGCAGCAGCAATGTTTCAATAGGATCCACAATGTCTGTATAATTTTGTGTTAGTATGTGGTTTATATTGCAAAATAAATGCATGTGTGTGCGGGTGGGTGTGTATTAGAGTATGCGTTTAAGTCTTTGTATAAATATCACACAATTTGAGTTAAAGTGTAAAATTCCAAACAAACTGTGGCCATTAAATGTAATAAAAACCAAAACCATACCACTGAATACCAAATGAATGCGCTAGAAAAAAAGAAAAAAATCCCCAAACAAATAAAATAAAAAATCAGACAAACAACAGACAGACAGTAAAAAGGAATGGCTGACTATAGCTTTAAATGGTAAGATACATTTCAGCTCACACCCTTCTTCTACCGTATGATATTAACTGATTTCGTTTTATTTACGATTTTTTCTATAGCTTTTCAAAGACACCCACTAATACAACATGACATTAAATGCAATAAGATTGTAAGGAAATTATTTCATTCCTTTACTTCTTACACTTTGTATTAAGACCCAGTGTCTTGGTTATACTTCCAACCCCTTCCTTTTCGTTAGTGCAACGTAGTAGAAGTTACGCAGTTAGATTGAAATTTTATTGCGTGTTCTTTTTTTTTGCACAAAAACTAGGGGCATTATTTCCAAATGTGCGTGTTTTTTCTTTATTTATCCTTCATCCTTAATAAGTGTACAAATGCTGCAAATATTCGCATTAAAAATCTATTAATTTTTTTTATGTAACTAAAAATTTTTAATATTAATTGGTAGCAGTCGAAATATTTTATATATTGTATTTGAAATAAAAGTTTCAGTTCTAGTTTCAGTTCTAGTTCAGTTCTAGTTCAGTTCTAGTTCAGTTCTAGTTCAGTTCTAGTTCAGTTCTAGTTCAGTTCTAGTTCAGTTCTAGTTCAGTTCTAGTTCAGTTCTAGTTCAGTTTTAGTTGAGTTTTAGTTCAGGTCTAGTTCAGTTCTTAGTTCAGTTCTAGTTCAGTTCTAGTTCAGTTCTAGTTCAGTTCTAGTTCAGTTCTAGTTCAGTTTTAGTTGAGTTTTAGTTCAGTTCTAGTTCAGTTCTAGTTCAGTTCTAGTTCAGTTTCTAGTTCAGTTCTAGTTCAGTTCTAGTTCAGTTCTAGTTCAGTTCTAGTTCATTCTAGTTCAGTTCTAGTTCAGTTCTAGTTCAGTTCTAGTTCATTCTAGTTCAGTTCTAGTTCAGTTCTAGTTTCCAGTTCTAGTTCAGTTCTAGTTCAGCTTCGTTCAGTTCTAGTTTCAGTCTAGCAGTTCTTTTCTAGTTCAGTTCTAGTTCCTTTCTAGTTCAGTTCTAGTTCAGTTCTAGTTCAGTTCTAGTTCATTTCTAGTTCAGTTTCTAGTTCAGTTCTAGTTCAGTTCTAGTTCATTTCTAGTTCAGTTCTAGTTCAGTTCTATTCAGTTCTAGTTCAGTTTCTAGTTTCAGTTCTAGTTCGTTCAGTTTCTATTCAGTTCTAGTTCTGTTCTAGTTCTTTCTAGTTCAGTTCTAGTTCTTCTAGTTCAGTTCGTTCATTTCTAGTTCAGTTCTAGTTCAGTTCTAGTTCAGTTCTAGTTCAGTTCTAGTTCAGTTCTAGTTCAGTTCTAGTTCAGTTCTAGTTCATTTCTAGTTCTAGTTCTGTTCATAGTTTTTCTAGTTCAGTTCTAGTTCAGTTTCTAGTTCAGTTCTAGTTCAGTTCTAGTTCAGTTCTAGTTCAGTTCTAGTTCATTTCTAGTTCAGTTCAGTTCTAGTTCAGTTCTAGTTCAGTTCTAGTTCAGTTCTAGTTCAGTTCTAGTTCAGTTCTAGTTCAGTAGTCAGTTCTAGTTCAGTTCTAGTTCAGTTCTAGTTCAGTTCTAGTTCAGTTCTAGTTCAGTTCTAGTTCAGTTCTAGTTCAGTTCTAGTTCAGTTCAGTTCTAGTTCAGTTCTAGTTAGTTTCTAGTTTATAAATGTTTTCTTTACGTGCACCTTTAGTTATTGCCCTTGGTGTGTCTAAAGAATAATGTAAAAACAGGTAAGAAATTGTTAATGGTTTAATAGATATTGTTGTTGCTTTGGCGTAATTAATAAATTGATTCGATTGTTTTACATTTATTGTGGAAGTTCTCCTTCAAGTCTACTGACTGTGAAATTAAGTTAAGGAAAGTGTTGAACTTTCTAAAGCGTATTTAATATTACATTAGCAATTGTTGGTAATAAAGTTAAATAATTTGCACAGATAGAACAAAATGAGAAGTATGCATAGGAGCAATGGTAGTTTAAAAACTGAAAAGGAAATTTTCGTTTAGATAAGAATTAAAAAGTATTGATTTGAGATTTTGATTTAATGAGGAGTATTAAATATCGAAACACTATTTATTTAGAATTTTTAATTAAAGTTTTGATGCTATTTTGTAATTTCATTATTTAGCATTTATTAATTTAGACACTTTTATAAAGATAAGACTAATCAAAAATTGTCCTAAACATAAAATATAATTACCCCATAACTCCTAAGCTACAGACAACAAATATCTGGAATTGACTCTTATTTGTCAAAAACATTCATACTAAAATGTTCAACAAATTGCTTGAAAAATGCTCATAAAAATAAAAAATAAGTAATTAAAATAACAAGATGTTTAACAACATATTATACTTCATTTAATAACAAAAAAACAAAAACAAAAACAAAAGAACAACAATTTCTTGTACCCAAAGAGTAGTAAAATTAATGAATATTTCTCTGCGGAGACTATAAAAATAAAATACTTCAGATGTAAAATACATAATAGAAGTATTAAGGGAAAAGGCTGAAGTTGGTTAGAGGGTACTGTTTGTGAAGAACAAATAAATAATATGAATAATATTCACATTTCTCGAGCAGTGTTTTGTTCTGTTCTTATACGTTTGTAATCATTTGAAACCACTTACAAGGATTGTCATTGCTAAATAACATTTAACAAAAACAACAACGAAATAGAAAAAAAAAACAAAATATTGTAAAGAAAACGTTGAAAAAGCAGCAGCAATGGAAGAACATCTAAAAAACCAAATGAAAACTGTCACTAACATACGATAGCAATCAGCGTTTGGTACTTAAATCACATACAAACAAAAAAAGACACACACAGCTACTCAAACACAAACGCTTTTACAGATCCACAAACAAAAAATAATAGTTAAAATTGACTATGGATAAAAACCGCCCGTTTTTTTGTAAAGTGATATTTATATACTGAGAAAAATAAATGTTTATCGATATTTAAAACTTAATTCCGCCTTTTAACCTCATATTAGACTACAACTTAGAGTATAGACTAGAATATAGACTAGCCTAGAGCTAGACTAGACTACTAGACTAGACTATAGACTAGACTATAGACTAGACTATAGACTAGACTATAGACTAGACTAGAGACTAGACTAGACTATAGACTAGACTATAGACTAGACTATAGACTAGACTATAGACTAGACTATAGACTAGACTATAGACTAGACTATAGACTAGACTATAGACTAGACTATAGACTAGACTATAGACTAGACTATAGACTAGACTATAGACTAGACTATAGACTAGACTAGACTAGACTAGACTAGACTATAGACTAGACTATAGACTAGACTATAGACTAGACTATAGACTAGACTATAGACTAGACTATACTAGACTATAGACTAGACTATAGACTAGACTATAGACTAGACTATAGACTAGACTATAGACTAGACTATAGACTAGACTATAGACTAGACTATAGACTAGACTATAGACTAGACTATAGACTAGACTATAGACTCAGACTATAGACTAGACTATAGACTAGACTATAGACTAGACTATAGACTAGTCTATAGACTAGACTATAGACTAGACTATAGACTAGTCTATAGACTAGATTATAGACTAGTCTATAATAGAACAACTAGACTATAGACTCGACTATAGACTAGACTAGACTATAGACTGAACTAAAGACTAAAGTTAAGACTGAATTATAGACAAGACTATAGACTGAACTAAAGACTAAAGTTAAGACTGAATTATAGACAAGACTATAAACTGTAAAATAAACGAGATTGTGGGTAAAAGATTCAATTATAGATTATGCATTGTTCATATTTTGCCATATTTTTTTTCTAAGTGTTGCTACAATATTCGATTTCTAGATTATACCGTTTTATACATTTTTAAAGTTGTTTTTGTTACAGCTACAATAGAAACAACTAAAAAGAAAAATGAATTCAAATTAAAAAAAAAAACAATTTATTTCTATAGTATTTTTAAATACAATAAAAATTCCCATACACCTATATTTACATGCAAATTCACATATACATACATTCATTTAACAAAACACATACATAAAACTACTTGTTGTAGACCCAATAGTCCTACATAGTCTTACAGGTCGCCTATAACCATCATTTAACAAAAAAATTAAATGACAAAAAAAGGTTAAATGAGCCCAACTATATAATATTCAAAGGATGGTACCACAGCTGGAGTGCGGAACGAAGAAGCAGCCAAGAAAAAATAATTGTGAAAAACAATTTACAGTCATGTCGTTTACTCGTTTAGATTTTTTCACTTCATTCATTCATTTGTTTGTTTGTTTGCAGCGCTTGCCTTTCAGCACCATTATTATTATTATTTCAAACTAATAATAATGTCCTTGTAATGACGTTTTACAAAGAGGCCTACTCAAATGTCAAATTCTTTTAGCATATTGTTTGCCATTTTAAATGACTAAAGGAACGAAGGAACATTTGTAAGACAGAAAGTACTACGTTAAGAAAATTGAATTTTTTTTATTTAAGGCGCAAGGAAAGTTTGATAGATATTTAGGTTGAGTATCGTAAAATTGCAAGAGTTAGTAACGAAATTTTGGTGAGCTATATAAATATATATTGTGCAGCTGAACTGGAACTGAATTGGAAATGAACTAGAACTGAACTAGAACTGAACTAGAACTGAACTAGAACTGAACTAGAACTGAACTAGAACTGAACTAGAACTGAACTAGAACTGAACTAGAACTGAACTAGGACTGAACTAGAACTGAACTAGAACTGAACCTAGAACTGAACTAGAACTGAACTAGAACTGAACTAGAACTGAACTAGAACTGAACTAGAACTGAACTAGAACTGAACTAGAACTGAACTAGAACTGACTAGAACTGAACTAGAACTGAACTAGAACTGAAACTAGAACTGAACTAGAACTGAACTAGAACTGAACTAGAACTGAACTAGAACTGAACTAGAACTGAACTAGAACTGAACTAGAACTGAACTAGAACTGAACTAGAACTGAACTAGAACTGAACTAGAACTGAACTAGAACTGAACTAGAAACTGAACTAGAACTGAACTAGAACTGAACTAGAACTGAACTAGAACTGAACTAGAACTGAACTAGAACTGAACTAGAACTGAACTAGAACTGAACTAGAAACTGAACTAGAACTGAACTAGAACTGAACTAGAACTGAACTAGAACTGAACTAGAACTGAACTAGAACTGAACTAGAACTGAACTAGAACTGAACTAGAACTGAACTAGAACTGAACTAGAACTGAACTAGAACTGAACTCGAACTGAACTAGAACTGAACTAGAACTGAACTAGAACTGAACTAGAACCTGAACTACTGAATTTAGAACTGAATAGAATCTGAACTAGAACTGAACGAGAACTGAAACTAGAACTGAACTAGAACTGAACTAGAACTGAAACTAGAACTGAACTACTGAACTAGAACTGAAACGTAGAACTGAACTAGAAACTGAACTAGAACTGAACTAGAACTGAACTAGAACTGAACTAGAACTGAACTAGACTGCACTAGACTAACTAGAACTGAAGCTAGAACTGAACTAGAACTGAACTATGAACTGAACTAGAACTGAACTAGAACTGAACCTAGAACTGAACTAGAACTGAACTAGAAACTGAACTAGAACTGAACTAGAACTGAACTAGAACTGAATCTAGAACTGAACTAGAACTGAACTAGAACTGAACTAGAACTGGAACTAGAACTGAAACTAGAACGGAACTAGAACTTGAACCTAGAACTGAACTAGAACTGAACTAGAACTGACTAGAACTGAACTAGAACTGAACTAGAACTGAACTAGAACTGAACTAGAACTGAACTAGAACTGAACTAGAACTGAACTAGAACTGAACTAGAACTGAACTAGAACTGAACTAGAACTGAACTAGAACTGAACTAGAACTGAACTAGAACTGAACTAGAACTGAACTAGAACTGAACTAGAACTGAACTAGAACTGAACTAGAACTGAACTAGAACTGAACTAGAACTGAACTAGAACTGAACTAGAACTGAACTAGAACTGAACTAGAACTGAACTAGAACTGAACTAGAACTGAACTAGAACTGAACTAGAACTGAACTAGAACTGAACTAGAACTGAACTAGAACTGAACTAGAACTGAACTAGAACTGAACTAGAACTGAACTAGAACTGAACTAGAACTGAACTAAACTGAACTAGAACTGAACTAGAACTGAACTAGAAACTGAACTAGAACTGAACTAGAACTGAACTAGAACTGAACTAGAACTGAACTAGAACTGAACTAGAACTGAACTAGAACTGAACTAGAACTGAACTAGAACTGAACTAGAACTGAACTATAACTGAACTAGAACGAACTAGAACTGAACTGAACTGAACTAGAACTAGAACTAAAACTGAACTAGAACTGACTAGAACTGAACTAGAACTGAACATAGAACTGAACTAGAACTGAACTAGAACTGAACTAGAACTGAACTAGAACTGAACTAGAACTGAACTAGACTGAACTAGAACTGAACTAGAACTGAACTAGAACTGAACTAGAACTGAACTAGAACTGAACTAGAACTGAATGAACTGAACTAGAACTGAACTAGAACTGAACTAGAACTGAACTAGAACTGAACTAGAACTGAACTAGAACTGAACTAGAACTGAACTAGAAAATGAAACTAGAACTGAACTAGAACTGGAACTAGAACTGAACTAGAACTGAACTAGAACTGAACTGAACTGAACTAGAACTGAACTAGAACTGAACTGAACTAGAACTGAACTGAACTAGAACTGAACTAGAACTGAACTAGAACTGAACTAGAACTGAACTAGAACTGAACTAGAACTGAACTAGAACTGAACTAGAACTGAATTAGAACTGAACTAGAACTGAACTAGAACTGAACTAGAACTGAACTAGAACTGAACTAGAACTGAACTAGAACTGAACTAGAACTGAACTAGAACTGAACTAGAACTGAACTAGAACTGAACTAGAACTTAAATAAAACTGAACTAGAACTGAACTAGAACTGAACTAGAACTGAACTAGAACTTAAATAAAACTGAACTAGAACTGAACTAGAACTGAACTAGAACTGAACTAGAACTGAACTAGAACTGAACTAGAACTGAACTAGAACTGAACTAGAACTGAACTAGAACTGAACTAGAACTGAACTAGAACTGAACTGAACTGAACTAGAACTAGAACTGAACTGAACTAGAACTGAACTAGAACTGAACTAGAACTGAACTAGAACTGAACTAGAACTGAACTAGAACTGAACTAGAACTGAACTAGAACTGAACTAGAACTGAACTAGAACAGAACTAGAACTGAACTAGAACTGAACTAGAACTGAACTAGAAC